>NC_092294.1:5954685-5981590 GCF_036320965.1 Panulirus ornatus | reverse complement strand
CACCCCTGCCGCAAACCCACATTCACTGAGAACCAATCACTTTCCTCTCTTCCTACACGTACACATGCCTTACATCCTCGATAAAAACTTTTCACTGCTTCTAACAACTTTCCTCCCACACCATATATTCTTAATACCTTCCACAGAGCATCTCTATCAACTCTATCATATGCCTTCTCCAGATCCATAAATGCTACATACAAATCCATTTGCTTTTCTAAGTATTTCTCACATACATTCTTCAAAGCAAACACCTGATCCACACATCCTCTACCACTTCTGAAACCACACTGCTCTTATAATTTCTTGGGTAAGGGAAAAAGAATTCTACTTCCGTGTTCCTTGCGTATCATTAAGAGCGACCTGGAGGGGCTTGATCGGGAAGGCAGTATAAATGATTCTGAGATGTTAGACATAAGGTGATTTAGCGTCTTAAAAAGGTTTGTGAAAAATCTATAATTAAGATCAATAAAGAGGTACTTACCAGTAACTTATTTTATTATCATTCACTTCCTCTGGCAACACACAATCCAGACTTATTTCTTCCATACTCTAGCGAGAAATGTAAGCGTTCACTTATGTGAGAATTCTCCATCATGGCCACAGTTGTGAAACAACACATCTCTCTGAATCGTTCCCCCAGTTCATACGAAGCTCAGATGTGTAAGATATCATTAACATGCGTCTATGGTAGCAATTTGGCGGCAGTATAATTGTTCCTTTAATATCCGGATGTTACATAGCAAATGGCGAAGAGATTGGCAGCCATTGACCTATCTGGGTTTGTTTTCATATGGCACCAGACACCCAATCCGGACTGAATGATTCGATCGTGATCGAAACGCGTATCACTGACTGAACAAAACAGAGTGCTAAAAGATGCAGGAGGATTTGCCCCCAGGGTATGGACTTTGGGGATGACTGCTTTCAAAATATCGAACTTCATGCTCCCGGAGAACCTCGACCAAGGAAGTAAATGCAAAGTTTCTGGAGCTAATTTGGAGAAACAAAAAAGAGGCAAACTCTTCGACGCACTAACAACCCTGAGGGAGAGGCAGTTCTGATTGCTCTCAAACCAGGACGTTCACGATGCTCTCTCGAGATAGAGTACACAGCACGGGAAAGGAAAAATCACCAACGTAAAAACTAACGAAAAAACAAAAGTGTCACCAGGACGACCGTGTGTGGGGGTGTACAGCTGATTATAGCATCACTGAGGAGCAGAAGATCCCTACTGGAGGAGTGTAGAGAGGACAGCATCCTTAGCACAGAGAGAGAGAGGATCCTGCATAGGGGAGGTTAAGTGAGAGAGAGAGAGAGAGAGAGAGAGAGAGAGAGAGAGAGAGAGAGAGAGAGAGAGAGAGAGAGAGAGAGAGAGAGAGAGAGAGAGAGAGAGAGTCCAAAAGATAGCGAATCATTCTTGTTTCACGGTCTCGAACCTTTGCCTGAGTCGCACCGCCCCAGCAGCTTTAACTGAAGCCCCGAGTTACACTAGTTTTCCCCACCTCTCACAACAAGGAAAATGCCGAGCAAAGTTTACGAATCTCCTCCCAGAGGATTGCGAACCCACAGCCCAATATCCTTACTCATCGAGATTCCCTAATGAATGGTGTAGGAAAAGTTATACTAAAGCCCATCGAAAAACGAATATAATATCTTACAAAAGAACTCATCAACATTTGTATTTGGCCGAGAATTAGACTCCTTTAAAGAAAGGGTAAGTGGTTCAGATCCCTCGTAACAACAGGCCAGAACTCTGGCAAAGAAAAATACCCAACACAACAGCAGCAGAATCAAAACAAAAATCAGAAAATGGAGATAGAAACTGACTCCATGAAGAAGTATATAATAAGTGTTCAGAAACCTTCTCAGAATGAAATGAGCAGGGAAGGAGACAGTGTCAGTCAGGATCGAACGCGGCGGCATACGTGTCAGAACATCTGCGTCTGAGGAGAATGTCAGGAGGTACATGTCATGACTCCAGGCTGGCATCATCGAACAGTCATGTCCTCGAATGGAAAACAAGTCTTGCTGCTGCACATGCATGTATTACACATCCCTCATCAGCCGGTATATAGACGATTCACTAATTCCCAGTTCATGAGGTTCAGATGGGTTTCGGAAAGGCTTCAAAACCATTAACTCTCAGTGACACTGATGAATGATGAGGGACTGAATGATTATCATAACGGAGGTAACAAATTTGGGATCCGACACAAAACCTGGACATTCTGCAAACTCGTACAGTAGAATGTTAAAGTTACGACATAAAAATTACCAGGTGCACTCAAGAAACTTATACCTGTGTAATTTGAATAATCATCTTCGTCCCCCTTGCCTTCATACACCGGCACTATACATGCATCCCACACATCCTTTGATACTTCATCATCATCCTTTCCTACAAAGAAAATCTTAAGAACCCAGCAACAACTCAGTCATATACCTTGTAAGAAATTCATCTGCAATATCATCCATTCCAACCGTCTTGCCACATGTCATCATCCGAAAGGAGTTCGTCTACTCCTGTCTTTTCACGAGAAAACTTGCCATTTGAGTCAGGGAGGTAGGCAAAGTAAGTCAGTCCAATGGCAGCACATCGACTCGACCCCAGTATACGACATCGTCCTATTCACTCTGTTCAGTGCACGCCTCTCACCCTCCTGTACGTTCAGACCCCAATCGCTCAAAATCTTTTCACTCCATCTCTCCACCTAACTTCTCGTTCCATCCACCTCTGGCGTATATATCCTCTTTGTCAATCTTTCCTAACTCATTCTCTCATGTGTCCAAACACACCAGCTTCTGTTATCTCAACCACACTCTTTTTATCACCACACATCTCTCTTACACTTTCATTACTTACTTGATCAAACCACCTCACACCACACATTGTCCTCAAACACTTCATAACCAACACATCCACCCACCTCCGCAGCACAAATCTATCCACAGCCTACGCCTAGCATCCATAAAGCATCGTTGGGACCACTAGTACCCCACACACTCACCTCTACCTGCCCTCCCACACTACGTTCTCCCCCTGCACACACACACACACATACACTCACACACACACACACACACACACACACACACACACACACACACACACACACACACATATATATATATATATATATATATATATATACAATTCACACCGTCTGCCTTTATTCATTCCCATCGCCACCTCGCCACACATGGAATACCATCCCCCTCTCCCCTCATGTGTGCGAGGTAGCGCTAAGAAAGGACAACAAAGGCCCCATTCGTTCACACTCAGTCTCTAGCTGTCATGCAATAATGTACCGAAACAAAAGCTCCCTTTCCACATCCAGGCCCCACACAACTTTCCATGGTTTACCCTAGACGCTTCACATGCCCTGATTCAATCCACTGACAGCACGTCAACCCCGGTATACCACATCGATCCAATTCACCCTATTCCTTGCCCGCCTTTCACCCCCCTGCATATTCAGGCCCGGATCACTCAAATCTTTTTCACTCCATCTTTCCACCTAAAATTTGGTCTCCCACTTCCCCTCGTTCCCTCCACCTCTGACACATATATCCTCTTGGTCAATCTTTCCTCACTCATTCTCTCCATGTGACCAAACCATTTCAAAACACCCTCTTCTGCTTTCTCAACCACACATATCTCTCTTACCCTTACATTACTTACTCGATCAAACCACCTCACACCACATATTGTCCTCAAACATCTCATTTCCAACACATGCACCATCCTGCGCACAACTCTTTCCATAGCCCACGTCTCTCAACCATACAACATTGTTGGAACCACTATTCCTTCAAACATACCCATTTTTGCTTTCCGAGATAATGTTCTCCACTTCCAAACATTCTTCAACGCTCCCAGAATTTTCTCCCCCTCCCCCGCCCTATGATTCACTTCCGCTTCCATGGTTCCATCCGCTGCCAGATCCACTCCCATATATCTAAAACACTTTACTTCCTCCAGTTTTTCTCCATTCAAACTTACCTCCCAATTGACTTGACACTCAACCCTACTGTACCTAATAACCTTGCTCTTATTCATATTTAATCTTAACTTTCTTCTTTCACACACTTTACCAAACTCAGTCACCAGCTTCTGCAGTTTTTTACATGAATCAGCCACCAGCGCTGTATCATCATCAAACAACAACTGACTCAATTCCCAAGCTCTCTCATATACAACAGACTGCATACTTGCCCCTCTTTCCAAAACTCTTGCATTCACCTCCCTAACAACCCCATCCATAAACAAATTAAACAACCATGGAGACATCACACACCCCTGCCACAAACCTACATTCACTGAGAACCAATCACTTTCCTCTCTTCCTACACGTACACATGCCTTACATCCTCGATAAAAACTTTTCACTGCTTCTAACAACTTGCCTCCCACACCATATATTCTTAAAACATTCCACAGAGCATCTCTATCAACTCTATCATGTGACTTCTCCAGATCCATAAATGCTACACACAAATCCATTTGTTTTTCTAAGTATTTCTCACATACATTCTTCAAAGCAAACACCTGATCCACACGTCCTCTAACACCTCTGAAACCACACTGTTCTTCCCCAATCTGATGCTCTGTACATGCCTTCACCCTCTCAATCAATACCCTCCCATATAATTTACCAGGAGTACTCAACAAACTTATACCTCTGTGATTTGAGCACTCACTCTTATCCACTTTTCCTTTGTACAATGGTACTATGCAAGCATTCCGCCAATCCTCAGGCACCTCACCATGAATCATACATACATTAAATAACCTTACCAACCAGTCAACAATACAGTCACCCCCGTTTTTAATAAATTCCACTGCAATACCATCCAAACCTGCTGCCTTGTCGGCTTTCATCTTCCGTAAAGCTTTTACTACCTCTTCTCTATTTACCAAATCATCTTCCCTAACCCTCTCACTTTATACACCACCTCGACCAAACACCCTATATCTGCCACTCTCATATCAAACACATTCAACAAACCTTCAAAATACTCACTCCATCTCCTTCTCACATCACCACTACTTGTTATCACCTCCCCATTAGCCAATTCGCTGAAGTTCCCATTTGCTCCCTTGTCTTACGCACTTTATTTACCTCCTTCCAAAACATCTTTTTATTCTCCCTGAAATTTAATGATACTCTCTCACCCCAACTCTCATTTGCCCTCTTTTTCACCTCTTGCACTTTTCTCTTGACCTCCTGCCTCTTTCTTTTATACCTCTCCCACTCATTTGCATTTTTCCCTGCAAAAATCGTCCAAATGCCTCTCTCTTCCCTTTCACTAATAATCTTACTTCTTCATCACACAACTCACTACCTTTTCTAATCAACCCACCTCCCAAGCTTCTCATGCCACAATCATCTTTTGCGCAAGCCATTACTGCTTCCCTAAATACATCCCATTCCTCCCCCACTCCCCTTACCTCCTTTGTTCTCACCTTTTTCCATTCTGTACTCAATCTCTCCTGGTACTTCCTCACACAAGTCTCCTTCCCAAGCTCACTTACTCTCACCACTCTCTTCACCCCAACATTCTCACTTCTTTTCTGAAAACCCCCACAAATCTTCACCTTCGCCTCCACAAGATAATGATCAGACATCCCTCCAGTTGCACCTCTCAGCACATTAACATCCAAAAGTCTCTCTTTCGTGTGTCTATCAATTAACACGTAATCCAATAACGCTCTCTGACCATCTCTCCTACTTACATACGTATACTTATGCATATCTCGCTTTTTAAACCAGGTATTCCCCATCACCAGTCCTTTTTCAGCACATAGATCTACAAGCTCTTCACCATTTCCATTTACAACACTGAACATTCCATATATACCAAATATTCCCTCTACTACCACATTACTCACTTTTGCATTCAAATCACCCATCATTATAACCCGGTCTTGTGCATCAAAACCACTAACACACTCATTCAGCTGCTCCCAAAACACTTACCTCTCATGATCTTTCTTCTCATGCCCAGGTGCATATGCACCAATAATCACCCATCTCTCTCCATCAACTTTCAGTTTTACCCATATCAATCTAGAATTTACTTTCTTACACTCTATCACACACTTCCACAACTCCTGATTCAGGAGTAGTGCTACTCCTTCCCTTGCTCTTGTCCTCTCACTAACCCCTGACTTTACTCTCAAGACATTCCCAAACCACTCTTCCCCTTTACCCTTGAGCTTCGTTTCACTCAGAGCCAAAACATCCAGGTTCCTTTCCTCAAACATACTACCTGTCTCTCCTTTTTTCTCATCTTGGTTACATCCACATACACTTAGACACCCCAATCTGAGCCTTCGAGGAGGATGAGCACTCCTCGCGTGACTCCTTCTTCTATATATATTCTTATATGTATATATATATATATATATATATATATATATATATATATATATATATATATATATATATATATATATATATATATATATATATATAGATATATATATATATATATATATATATATATATTTTTTTTTTTTTTTTTTTTTTTTTTTTTTTTTTTTTTTTATACTTTGTCGCTGTCTCCCGCGTTTGCGAGGTAGCGCAAGGAAACAGACGAAAGAAATGGCCCCCCCCCCCCCATACACATGTACATACACACGTCCACACACGCAAATATACATACCTACACAGCTTTCCATGGTTTACCCCAGACGCTTCACATGCCTTGCTTCAATCCACTGACAGCACGTCAACCCCTGTATACCACATGACTCCAATTCACTCTATTTCTTGCCCTCCTTTCACCCTCCTGCATGTTCAGGCCCCGATCACACAAAATCTTTTTCACTCCATCTTTCCACCTCCAATTTGGTCTCCCTCTTCTCCTCGTTCCCTCCACCTCCGACACATATATCCTCTTGGTCAATCTCTCCTCACTCATTCTCTCCATGTGCCCAAACCATTTCAAAACACCCTCTTCTGCTCTCTCAACCACGCTCTTTTTATTTCCACACCTCTCTCTTACCCTTACGTTACTTACTCGATCAAACCACCTCACACCACACATTGTCCTCAAACATCTCATTTCCAGCACATCCATCCTCCTGCGCACATCTCTATCCATAGCCCACGCCTCGCAACCATACAACATTGTTGGAACCACTATTCCCTCAAACATACCCATTTTTGCTTTCCGAGATAATGTTCTCGACTTCCACACATTTTTCAAGGCTCCCAAAATTTTCGCCCCCTCCCCCACCCTATGATCCACTTCCGCTTCCATGGTTCCATCCGCTGACAGATCCACTCCCAGATATCTAAAACACTTCACTTCCTCCAGTTTTTCTCCATTCAAACTCACCTCCCAATTGACTTGACCCTCACCCCTACTGTACCTAATAACCTTGCTCTTATTCACATTTACTCTCAACTTTCTTCTTCCACACACTTTACCAAACTCAGTCACCAGCTTCTGCAGTTTCTCACATGAATCAGCCACCAGCGCTGTATCATCAGCGAACAACAACTGACTCACTTCCCAAGCTCTCTCATCCCCAACAGACTTCATACTTGCCCCTCTTTCCATATATATATATATATATATATATATATATATATATACATACATATATATATATACATATATATATGTATGTTGGGGATGAGAGAGCTTGGGAAGTGAGTCAGTTGTTGTTCGCTGATGATACAGCGCTGGTGGCTGATTCATGTGAGAAACTGCAGAAGCTGGTGACTGAGTTTGGTAAAGTGTGTGGAAGAAGAAAGTTAAGAGTAAATGTGAATAAGAGCAAGGTTATTAGGTACAGTAGGGTTGAGGGTCAAGTCAATTGGGAGGTGAGTTTGAATGGAGAAAAACTGGAGGAAGTGAAGTGTTTTAGATATCTGGGAGTGGATCTGTCAGCGGATGGAACCATGGAAGCGGAAGTGGATCATAGGGTGGGGGAGGGGGCGAAAATTCTGGGGGCCTTGAAGAATGTGTGGAAGTCGAGAACATTATCTCGGAAAGCAAAAATGGGTATGTTTGAAGGAATAGTGGTTCCAACAATGTTGTATGGTTGCGAGGCGTGGGCTATGGATAGAGTTGTGCGCAGGAGGATGGATGTGCTGGAAATGAGATGTTTGAGGACAATGTGTGGTGTGAGGTGGTTTGATCGAGTAAGTAACGTAAGGGTAAGAGAGATGTGTGGAAATAAAAAGAGCGTGGTTGAGAGAGCAGAAGAGGGTGTTTTGAAGTGGTTTGGGCACATGGAGAGAATGAGTGAGGAAAGATTGACCAAGAGGATATATGTGTCGGAGGTGGAGGGAACGAGGAGAAGAGGGAGACCAAATTGGAGGTGGAAAGATGGAGTGAAAAAGATTTTGTGTGATCGGGGCCTGAACATGCAGGAGGGTGAAAGGAGGGCAAGGAATAGAGTGAATTGGAGCGATGTGGTATACCGGGGTTGACGTGCTGTCAGTGGATTGAATCAAGGCATGTGAAGCGTCTGGGGTAAACCATGGAAAGTTGTGTAGGTATGTATATTTGCGTGTGTGGACGTATGTATATACATGTGTATGGGGGGGGTTGGGCCATTTCTTTCGTCTGTTTCCTTGCGCTACCTCGCAAACGCGGGAGACAGCGACAAAGTATAATAAAAAAATAAAAAATGATATATATATATTCATATATATATTCATATATATATATACATGTGATAGAGTGTAAGAAAGTGATCTCTAGATTGATATGGGTAAAACTGAAAGTTGATGGAGAGAGATAGGTGATTATTGGTGCATATACACTTGGGCATGAGAAGGAAAATCATGAGAGGCAAGTGTTTCGGGAGCAGTTTAATGAGTGTGTTAGTGGTTTTGATGTACGAGACAGGGTTGTAGTGATGGGTGATTTGAATGCAAAAGGTGAGTAATGTGGCAGTTGAGGGAATAATTGGTATACATGGGATGTTCAATGTTGAAGATGGAAATGGTGAAGAGCTTGTAGATTTGTGTGTTGAAAAAGGACTGGTGATTGGGAACATCTGGTTTAACAAGAGTGATATACATAAGTATACGTATGTAAGTAAGAGAGATGGCCAGAGAGCGTTATTGACTACGTGTTAATTGATAGGCGCTCGAAAGAGAGACTTTTGGATGTTAATGTGCTGAAAGGTGCAACTGGAGGGATGTCTGATCATTATCTTGTGGAAGCGAAGGTGAAGAGTTTTTTAGAGGATTTCAGAAAAGAAGAGAGAATGTTGGGGTGAAGAGAGTGGTGAGAGTAGGTAAGGGGAGTGGGGGAGGAATGGGATGTATTTAGGGAAGCAGTGATGGCTTGCGCAAAAGATGCTTGCGGCATGAGAAGCGTGGGAGGTGGGCGGATTTGAAAGGGTAGTGAGTGGTGGGATGAAGAAGTAAGATTATTAGTGAAAGAGAAGAGAGAGGCATTTGGACGATTTGTGCAGGGAAATAATGCAACTGAGTGGGAGATGTATAAAAGAAAGAGGCAGGAGGTCAAGAGAAATGTGCAAGAGGTGAAAAAGAGGGAAAATGAGATTTGGGTAAGAGAGTATCATTAAATTCTAGGAAGAATAAAAAGATGTTCTGGAAGGAGGTAAATAAAGTGCGTAACACAAGGGAACAAATGGAAACTTCCGTGAAGGGGCTAATGGGGATGTGATAACAAGTAGTGGTGATGTGAGAAGGATATGGAATGAGTTTTTTGAAGGTTTGTTGAATGTGTTTGATGATAGAGTGGCAAATATAGGGTGTTTTGGTCGAGGTGGTGGTCAAAGTGAGAGGGTTAGGGAAAATGATTTGGTATACAGGGAAGAGGTTGTAAAAGCTTTGCGGAAGATGAAAGCCGGCAAGGGCAGCGGGTTTGGATGGTATTGCCGTGGAATTTATTAAAAAAGGGTATGACTGTATTGTTGACTGGTTGGTGAGGTTATTTAATGTATGTATGACTCATGGTGAGGTGCCTGAGGATTGGCGGAATGCTTGGAAAATGTAATTGTACAAAGGAAAAGGGGACAAAGGTGTGTGCTCAAATTATAAAGGTATAAGATTGCTGAGTATTGCAGGGAAGTTATATGGGAGGATATTGACTGAGAAGGTGAAGGCATGTACAGAGCATCAGATTGGGGATGAGCAGTGCGGTTTCAGAAGTGGTAGAGGATGTGTGGATCAGGTGTTTGCTTTGAAGAATGTATGTGAGTAATACTTAGAAAAGCAAATGGATTCGTATGTAGCATTTATGGATCTGGAGAAGGTATATGATAAAGTTGATAGAGATGCACTGTAGCAGGTATTAAGAATATATGGTGTGGGAGGCAAGTTGTTAGAAGCAGTGAAAAGTTTTTATCGAGGATGTAAGGCATGTGTACGTGTAGGAAAAAAGGGAAGTGATTGGTTCTCAGTGAATATAGGTTTGCGGCAGGGATGTGTGATGTCTCCGTGGTTGTTTAATTTGTTTATGGATAGGGCTGTTAGGGAGGCGAATGGAAGAGTTTTGGAAAGAGGGGCAAGTATGCAGTATGTTGTGGATGAGAGATCTTGTGAAGTGAGTCAGTTGTTGTTCGCTGATGATACAGCGCTGGTGGCTGATTCATGTGAGAATCTGCAGAAGCTGGTGACTGAGTTTGGTAAAGTATGTGAAAGATGAAAGTTAAGAGTAAATGTGAATAAGAGCAAGGTTATTAGGTACAGTAGGGTTGAGGGTGAAGTCAACTGGGAGGTAAGTTTGAATGGAGAAAAACTGGAGGAAGTGAAGTGTTTTAGATATCTGGAAGTGGATTTGGCAGCGGATGGAACCATGGAAGCGGAATTGAATCATAGGGTGGGGGAGGGGGCGAATATTCTGGGAGCCTTGAAGAATGTGTGGAAGTCGAGAACATTATCTCGGAAAGCAAAAATCGGTATGTTTGAAGGAATGGTGGTCCCAACAATGTTATATGGTTGCGAGGCGTGGGCTATGGATAGAGTTGTGCGGATGAGGTGGGATGTGCTGGAAATGAGATGTGTGAGGTGGTTTGATCGAGTGAGTAATTGTAGGGTAAGAGAGATGGGTGGCAATAAAAAGAGTGTGGTTGAGAGACCAAAAGACGGTGTTTTGAAATGGTTTGGTCACATGGAGAGAATGAGTGAGGAAAGATTGACCAAGAGGATATATGTGTCAGAGGTGGAGGGAACGAGAAGTGGGAGACAAAATTGTTTGTGAAAAGATGGAATGAAAAAGATTTTGAGTGATCGGGGCCTGAACATGCAGGTGGGTGAAAGGCGTGCAAGGAATAGAGTGAATTGGAACGATGTGGTATACCTGGGTCGTCGTGCTGTCAATGGATTGAACCAGGGCATGTGAAGCGTCTGTGGTAAACCATGTAAAGTTCTGTGGAGCCTGGATGTAGAAAGGGAGCTGTGGTTTCGGTGCATTATTACATGACAGCTAGAGACTGAATGTGAACGAATGTGGCCTTTGTTGTCTTTTCCTAGCTTTACCTCATACGCATAAGGGGGGGGGGGTTGTTATTTCATGTGTGGCGAGGTGGCAATGGCATCGAATAAAGGCAGACAGTATGAATTATGTACATCTGTATATATGTATATGTTTGTGTGTATGTATATATATGTATGCGTTGAGATGTATAGGTATGTATATTTGCGTGTGTGAACGTGTATGTATATATATGTGTATTTGGGTGGGTTGGGCCATTCTTTCGCCTGTTTCCTTGCCCTACCTCGCTAACGCGGGAGACAGCGACAAAGCAAAATAGATAAATAAATGAATAGTAAATATATATATATTATAGTATAGATAGATAAATAGATTGGTAGAGAGACAGATATAAACATAGATATAGATATAATGATCACACTTGTCAGTGATGACAGTATGAAGGTGAATTCTCACTTCAGTAGATCATACAATTTTACTGAGCATGTAACTTTTCTATACATATGGCACATGTTTCGTAGAGACAATCCACCTCATCAGGTGCCAATACTTACCGATGTTAGTTAAATCCCAACATCACACCTGATTCCTGCCGTCCAACACCAATCTTTCTAGGACCAGCACTGTCTGCTATGTCTGGTCGTAACCCTTGTAAGGGAGAGTGATTACGGAGTGTCAGGTGGCTGGGGTTGACCTGGGTAGCTGGGTGTGTAATGAACAACCTTAAATATAATTGTATGAACTCCTACTGAAGGTAGATAGATAGATAGATTCACAGATAGATAGATAGAGAGATAAGTGTTACCGAGAGAGAAAAGTCATGATTTGCGAGGCTGCGTTATTGGGAGTACACTGTTGGAAAGGAACTTCTCACTCTGAAACTGTCCACATTTCCCCCCTATTATAAGTAGCGCACCTTTGGGTTACAGGAGCCCCTGAAGTGGTGTATGAGACTTGTTTACGTCCCTGAACACCCACGAGAGCATGACCCGCCGGACGACCCAATTAGCAGGTGGAAATCATGACATGTCTGTATCCCAGTATTGTCCCACTCGTGGTCGAGAGTTCTTGACTTGGTTATGTTACTTTGTGAAAAGCGTATCACATGATCGAGAGAGATATAAGGTAATTTTTATCCTCTTTTTAAAGTTGGAGTCTCCAGTCACGGACAGCAGTCCACATCAAGGCTAGCCCTAAATTGTAAGGTCGTCCCTTAAACCCTTTATATGCAATGTAGGAAAAATGTCCACTTGAAAAAGATTACGACATTCTCAGGTTCAGGTAGAAATGATATTCCCTTAGCATTCAGAGCAAATCTAGTTGACTTAAAACATGGGTGTTATGTATATGGACCACTTTAAGACACCAGCTGCGTCTATGGACCACATAGAGACACCCGCTGTGTTTGTGGACCACCTTCACCATATATACAATATCATATCGGGTCTGAAATCACAATCAAAACCTACTAATACATCCCTAACCCTTACTAGAGGCAGTACTGTTTGGAAAATTTTCTCATCTGTCTGTGAATCTATTCATTTATCTATCTATTCATTTCTATATCTATTTCTAGCCTTCTGTGGACCTTTGGAAAATGGACTGTGAACCACTTTCTCGTCTATGAACCACTGGTTAAAGACCCTTGATATAAGTGATGTGAGGAAGACTAAGAAGAAATGTAAAAATAGATATATTTTTCAATTGGGATAAACAACTTCAAAAGCTCTCCCGTTCGGCAGTAAATAAGCAGCTGATATAGTCCCCATTCATGCAACATACATTAAACACGTAAATATGGTCTTACATTCATAGGCCCTGTGCCTGGTGAGGGTGTAGGATAGTCTTATGATCATTAATACCAGAAGACTTTTTTTCGGTTGTTGATCCAGGCTTGGCGTTGACGGGTCCTAGACTGTTGACCTTAACAGTTGTTATGTCGAAAGACGAAGCAACCATCTTCCGTCATACAAGGGTCATATATGCTGGGTGACCACGAATGGTCTTCAAGTGATGTTGAACTCTTGAAGAAGATTTTCAAGTTGAAGGCATGTATGGTCTTCAAATGATGTTGAACACTTGAAGAAGGTGTTCAAGTTGAGGGCATGTATGGTCTTTACATGATGTTGAACACTTGAAGAAGGTGTCCAAGTTGAGGGCATGTATGGTCTTCACATGATGTTGAACACTTGAAGAAGGTCTTCAAGTTGAGGGCATGTATGGTCTTTACATGATGTTGAACACTTGAAGAAGGTGTCCAAGTTGAGGGCATGTATGGTCTTCAAATGATGTTGAACACTTGAAGAACGTGTTCAAGTTGAGGGCATGTATGGTCTTTACATGATGTTGAACACTTGAAGAAGGTGTCCAAGTTGAGGGCATGTATGGTCTTCACATGATGTTGAACACTTGAAGAAGGTGTCCAAGTTGAGGGCATGTATGGTCTTCACATGATGTTGAACATTTGAAAAAGGTGTTTAAGATGAGAGCAAGTATGGTCATCAAATGATGTTGAACACTTGAGGAACGTGTTCAGTTAATTTTCGATTGGTGGTCATAAAATGACGATGATTGCCCTAACGACCCTGTCAGTTGTTAGACTTTAAGCTCAAATAAACACCCTACTTATATAGGGCCATATATGAATTGAGATCATGCATGGCCATAGAATTATCTTAACACCTGAAGCAGGTGTTCTAACCACACGTATCTCGATTGGTGGCCAGAAAATATCACTGTCTTGCCTTGACCGACGGTGTCTGTCGATAGGACTGGAAATGTAATATAATCAGCTAATCATGTATGCAGTTGAGAATGTGTATATGGTCTTGGAATCATCTTGAACACTTACAGAAGGTGTTCAAGATTATTTTGGTTGATGATTATATTTTGACGTTGTCGGCCTGTGAGTCGATAAGTCTGGATCCCAAATACCCAACGAACCGATCAACCATCTTACATAAACAACAAGGCAAGGTGAATTAGCGCATCGCTTGACACAATCATTTTGTTAAGAAATTTTGTGAGGCATTTTCCTTGTTCTCTTCTGTACGATAGTGATGACCCCTCTCTCTCTCTCTCTCTCTCTCTCTCTCTCTCTCTCTCTCTCTCTCTCTCTCTCTCTCTCTCTCTCTCTCTCTCTCTCTCTCTCTCTCTCTCTCTCTCTCTCTCTCTCTCTCTCTCTCTCTCTCTCTCCCGCAGGTTCGGACCATGAGAGCATTCGGTTCAGATCTGTGGGTGAGGGAAAGACGAACGTTTCATGTGGTCAGGCAAGGAACACGATGATCCAATATTTCCACATCCTCAGTGAGTGACGAGCATGACAGTAATGGTCCAGACTATTATGAAGACAAACGTGCATCGTCACTCTGTCTTGACTCCTTGATCGCCTTCATATCAAAGTAGCATCTCACAGGCACAGAAGCTGTTTCTCGAACACTAATGCAAAATTCTGAAGAAAAGGAAAATTAAGTTCGATAGAGACTATCTCTCTCAGTTAGAGAGATTACGTCGTCGTTGTCCTGACTCTGGCGAGGTCAGCACGCTCTCAATGTGTTATCCGTAGTAAGGCTGCTGAAGTGAGACGACCCCCGAGGAAATTCAATTGTTTTTTTGGGCGGGTGAAAAACACGTCCAAAAGTTTGCCAGGCGAAACTGCTCGGGCAATCTGCTCTTCGCTGATTCACCAGGCCAGGCTCGGCAGCCGCAACCCATTGTCAAGGGACCTTGTTCGTGATCAGAGTAAGAATTCAGGCGTGAACTCTACCGCGCCTGCGAGTAATACTTCGCCAAGGTTCAAGATCACAGTCAGAGGAGGCCGTCCCGTGGGAGAGAATTTCAATTGTCTTTTTTTCCTGCGCGCGAGTCTTGGCTTCGAAGCTCCGTCGTGTCGTAAAGTTACACGAGGAAGAGAGAAATAGAGAGGCACCTGTCGTCTCCTACGATCGGCCGGAGAGTTCAGACACTGTTTTGAAGAGTAGCATTTGGCTTGAGATTCCATAAAGGTACGACCAGAACATCTATAACAGTACAGTGTAGCTCAGAGATCCCAGTGGTTACTGATACTCTGTTTGGATTTTGAGTGGCACTGATGCGTCCTGCAATGTTGTAGTGATGATGTCTCTCCCTGGGTGAGGAAGGGTTTTATGATGGCCTGTTTATGTTGCCACAGGGTGTTGCATGGTGTTCCAGGGTGTTGTATGGTGCTACAGGGTGTTGGATGGTCCTACAGGGTGTTGCGTGGTGCTACAGGGTGTTGGATGGTGCTACAGGGTGTTGGATGGTATCACAGGGTGTTGTATGGTGCTACAGGGTGTTGCATGGTGCCCCAGGGTGTTGCATGGTGCTATAGGGTGTTGAATGGTGCCCCAGGGCGTTGCATGGTGCCAGAGGGTGTTGTATGTTGCCACAGGGTGTTGCATGGTGCTACAGGGTGTTGCATTTTGCCACAGGGTGTTGCACGGTACCACAGAGTGTTGCAGGAGTTCAAGTTATACTGTAGTGTAGACTGCATATGTTGATAGCAAGCCGTATCACTATGTAGATGCAGGATTACATACTCGTATCACTAGCATCTGTGTGTTTCCTGATCGCATTGTATTTGAGACGGTCACCTGATTCACATCATGTGTAAGGCGTTGCTGAGGATGAGCAGAGTTTGTGAGTATCAGTGATAAGATACACATGTCCTTGTATGTGCTCTCATGGAACCGAGTGTGATGAGAAAACTCAGGTCTATTTATGTTCCCGTTAAGAATAGCTGCCTCGTTGTGCCTCGAAATGCTATAACGAATTTTATTCTCTTTGGCATAAAGTTATGATAATGTTAACTCGAGTTTCTGCAAAAGAAAAAAAAAAGACATATGAATTTACCAGTTTTGGGGAAGACGTTTCATCATAATTCATGCACATATGGAAATCTTGCCTTCTACTGATAACAAGATCGTTTCCGCTAGGTTTACCCGGGCTGGTGACGTCATAATAGGGGTCAATGTCTCACTCTTAACAGACGGATCTGAAGCTTCGAGCTTACAGGATAAAGCCTCATTTATTATTACATTTTCGTGTTATTGTTATCATTATATTTTTTTCACTTATGTTAGCTGAGACGGCATGGGCAGCTGAGGCCCCAGTCAAGGATAACTGCAAATTTTGTATTGTGTTTTGTATTTTGTATCTGTCTGGTTATACTAGAAGTACAGTCCCGTGCCAGCGTGATGGTCGAAGCAATGTTTAACTTGGCTGTGTCTGGCAGGAAGAAATGTTGTAAAATCGAGTGGTAGCGCCTGGATGGATGAAGGTAGGCAAGTATGAATATGTACATGTGCATATATGTATATGTCTGTGTACGTGTATTTACATATATGTATATGGGTGTATGTTGATATGAATATGTATATGTATGTATGTGTACCTGTATGGGCGTATATATATATATATATATATATGTATATATATATATATATATATATATATATATATATATATATATATATATATATATATATATATATATATATATATATATATATATATATATATATATATATAAATAGATATATATATATATATATATATATATATATATATATATATATATATATATATATATATATATATATATATATATTTTTTTTTTTTTTTTTTTTTTGCCGCTGTCTGTCTCCCGCGTTTGCGAGGTAGCGCAAGGAAACAGACGAAAGAAATGGCCCAATCCACCCCCATACACATGTATATACATACGTCCACACACGCAAATATACATAACTACACAGCTTTCCATGGTTTACTCCAGACGCTTCACATGCCCTGATTCAATCCACTGACAGCACGTCAACCCCGGTACACCACATCGATCCAATTCACTCTATTCCTTTCCCTCCTTTCACCCTTCTGCATGTTCAGGCCCCGATCACAAAAAATCCTTTTCACTCCATCTTTCCACCTCCAATTTGGTCTCCCACTTCTCCTCGTTCCCTCCACCTCCGACACATATATCCTCTTGGTCAATCTTTCCTCACTCATTCTCTCCATGTGCCCAAACCATTTCAAAACACCCTCTTCTGCTCTCTCAACAACGCTCTTTTTATTTCCACACATCTCTCTTACCCTTACGTTACTTACTCGATCAAACCACCTCACACCACACATTGTCCTCAAACATCTCATTTCCAGCACATCCATCCTCCTGCGCACAACTCTATCCATAGCCCACGCCTCGCAACCATACAACATTGTTGGAACCACTATTCCTTCAAACATACCCATTTTTGCTTTCCGAGGTAATGTTCTCGACTTCCACACATTCTTCAAGGCTCCCAGGATTTTCTCCCCCTCCCCCACCCTATGATCCACTTCCGCTTCCATGGTTCCATCCGCTGTCAGATCCACTCCCAGATATCTAAAACACTTTACTTCCTCCAGTTTTTCTCCATTCAAACTTACCTCCCAATTGACTTGACCCTCAACCCTACTGTACCTAATTACCTTGCTCTTATTCACATTTACTCTTAACTTTCTTCTTTCACACACTTTACTCAGTCACCAGCTTCTGCAGTTTCTCACATGAATCATCCACCAGCGTTGTATCATCAGCGAACAACAACTGACTCACTTCCCAAGCTCTCTCATCCCCAACAGACTTCATACTTGCCCCTCTTTCCAAAACTCTTGCATTCACCTACCTAACAACCTCATCCATAAACAAATTAAACAACCATGGAGACATCACACACCCCTGCCGCAAACCTATATTCACTGAGAACCAATCACTTTCCTCTCTTCCTACACGTACACATGCCTTACATCCTCGATAAAAACTTTTCACTGCTTCTAACAACTTGCCTCCCACACCATATATTCTTAATACCTTCCACAGAGCATCTCTATCAACTCTATCATATGCCTTCTTCAGATCCATAAATGCTACATACAAATCCATTTGCTTTTCTAAGTATTTCTCACATACATTCTTCAAAGCAAACACTTGATCCACAAATCCTCTACCACTTCTGAAACCACACTGCTCTTCGCCAATCTGATGCTCTGTACACGCCTTCACCCTCTCAATCAATACCCTCCCATCTAATTTACAAGGAATACTCAACAAACTTATACCTCAGTAATTTGTGCACTCACTCTTATCCCCTTTGCCTTTGTACAATGGCAGTATGCAAGTATTCCGCTAATCCTCAGGCACCTCACCATGAATCATACATGCATTAAATATCCCTACCAACCAGTCAACAATACAGTCACCCCCTTTTTTAATAGATTCCACTGCAATACCATCCAAACCCACTGCCTTGCCGGCTTTCATCTCCCGTAAAGTTCCCTCAACTGCCACATTACTCACCTTTGCATTCAAATCACCCATCACTATAACCCGGTCTTGTGCATCAAAACCACTAACACACTCATTCAGCTGCTCCCAAAACACTTGCCTCTCATGATCTTTCCTCTCATGCCCAGGTGCATATGCACCAATAATCACCCATCTCTCTCCATCAACTTTCAGTTTTACTCATATCAATCTAGAATTTACTTTCTTACACTCTGTGACATACTCCCACAACTCCTGATTCAGTAGTAGTGCTACTCCTTCTCTGGCTCTTGTCCTCTCACTAACACCTAACTTTACTCCCCAGACATTCCCAAACCACTCTTCCCCTTTACCCTTTAGCTTAGTTTCACTCAGAGCCAAAACATCCAGGTTCCTTTCCTCAAACATACTACCTATCTCTCCTTTTTTCTCATCTTGGTTACATCCACACACATTTAGACACCCCAATCTTAGCCTTCGAGGAGGATGAGCACTCCTTGCGTGACTCCTTCTTCTGTTTCCCCTTTTAGAAAGGTAAAATACAAGGAGGGGAGGGTTTTTGGAACCCCGGTCCCGTCCTCTTTAGTCGCCTTTTACGACACGTGAGGAATGCGTGGGAAGTATTCTTTCTCCCCTATCCCTAGGGATGTATATATATATATATATATATATATATATATATATATATATATATATATATATATATATATATATATATATATATATATATATATATATATAATGAAATACATATATATGATTTTTTGTCGCTATCTCCCGCGTTTGCGAGGTAGCACAAGGAAACAGACGAAAGAAATGGCCCAACCCACCCCCATACACATGTATATACATACGTCCACACACGCAAATATACATACCTACACAGCTTTCCATGGTTTACTCAAGACGCTTCACATGCCCTGATTCAATCCACTGACAGCACGTCAACCCCGGTACACCACATCGATCCAATTCACTCTATTCCTTGCCCTCCTTTCACCCTCCTGCATGTTCAGGCCCCGATCACACAAAATCTTTTTCACTCCATCTTTCCACCTCCAATTTGGTCTCCCACTTCTCCTCGTTCCCTCCACTTCCGACACATATATCCTCTTGGTCAATCTTTCCTCACTCATTCTCTCCATGTGCCCAAACCATTTCAAAACACCCTCTTCTGCTCTCTCAACCACGCCCTTTTTATTTCCACACATCTCTCTTACCCTTACGTTACTTACTCGATCAAACCACCTCACACCACATATTGTCCTCAAACATCTCATTTCCAGCATATCCATCCTCCTGCGCACAACTCTATCCATAGCCCACGCCTCGCAACCATACAACATTGTTGAACCACTATTCCTTCAAACATACCCATTTTTGCTTTCCGAGATAATGTTCTCGACTTCCACACATTCTTCAAGGCTCCCAGGATTTTCTCCCCCTCCCCCACCCTATGATCCACTTCCGCTTCCATGGTTCCATCCGCTGCCAGATCCACTCCCAGATATCTAAAACACTTTACTTCCTCCTGTTTTGCTCCATTCAAACTCACCTCCCAATTGACTTGACCCTCAACCCTACTGTACCTAATAACCTTGCTCTTATTCACATTTACTCTTAACTTTCTTCTTTCACACACTTTACCAAACTCAGTCACCAGCTTCTGCAGTTTCTCACATGAATCAGCCACCAGCGCTGTATCATCAGCGAACAACAACTGACTCACTTCCCAAGCTCTCTCATCCCCAACAGACTCCATACTTGCCCCTCTTTCCAAAATTCTTGCATTTACCTCCCTAATAACCCCATCCATAAACAAAATAAACAACCATGGAGACATCACACACCCCTGCCGCAAACCTACATTCACTGAGAACCAATCACTTTCCTCTCTTCCTACACGTACACATGCCTTACATCCTCGTTAAAAACTTTTCACTGCTTCTAACAACTTGCCTCCCACACCATATATTCTTAATACCTTCCACAGAGCATCTCTATCAACTCTATCATATGCCTTCTCCAGATCCATAAATGCTACATACAAATCCATTTGCTTTTCTAAGTATTTCTCACATACATTCTTCAAAGCAAACACCTGATCCACACATCCTCTACCACTTCTGATATATGATAATATTATATATTATATTAGAGCCTTGAAGAATGTTTGGAAGTCGAGAACATTATCTCGGAAAGCAAAAATATGTATTTTTAAAGGGATAGTGGTTCCAACAATGATATATGGTTGCGAGGCGTGGGCTATGGTTATAGTTGTTCGGAGGAGGGTGGATGTGTTGAAAATGAGATGTTTGAGGGCAATATGTGGTGTGAGGTGGTTTGATCGAGTAAGTAATGAAAGGGTAAGAGAAATGTGTGGTATTAAAAAGAGTGTGGTTGAGAGAGCAGAAGAGGGTATTTGAAATGGTTTGGTCACATGGAGAGAATGACTGATTGAATGATTGACAAAGAAGATATATGTCAGAGGTGGAGGGAACGAGGAGACGTAGGAGACATGATTGGAGGTGGAAAGATGGAGTGAAAAAGACTTTGAGTGATCGGGGCCTGAGCATACAGGAGTGTGAAAGGTGTGCAAAGAATAGAATAAATTGGAAGAATGTGGTATACCAGGGTCGAAGTGCTGTCAATGGATTGAACCAGGGGATGCGAAGCGTCTGGGGTAAACCATGGAAAGTTCTCTGGGGCTTGGATGTGTTTCGGTGCATTGTACATGACAGCTAGAGACTGTGAACGAATGTGGCTTTCCTAGCGCTACCTCGCGCACATGTGGGGAGAGGGGGCTGTTGTTTCATGTGTAGCGGGGTGGCGACGAGAATGAATAAGGGCAGACAGTATGAAGTATGTTATTATTTTTTTCTATTATACTTTGTCGCTGTCTCCCGCGTTTGCGAGGTAGCGCAAGGAAACAGACGAAAGAAATGGCCCAGCCCCCCCCCCCCCCCCATAAACATGTATATACATACGTCCACACACGCAAATATACATACCTACACAGCTTTCCATGGTTTACCCCAGACGCTTCACATGCCTTGCTTCAATCCACTGACAGCACGTCAACCCCGGTATACCACATCGCTCCAATTCACTCTATTCCTTGCCCTCCTTTCACCCTCCTGCATGTTCAGGCCCCGATCACACAAAATCTTTTTCACTCCATCTTTCCACCTCCAATTTGGTCTCCCTCTTCTCCTTGTTCCCTCCACCTCCGACACATATATCCTCTTGGTCAATCTTTCCTCACTCATCCACTCCATGTGCCCAAACCACTTCAAAACACCCTCTTCTGCTCTCTCAACCACGCTCTTTTTATTTCCACACATCTCTCTTACCCTTACGTTACTCACTCGATCAAACCACCTCACACCACACATTGTCCTCAAACATCTCATTTCCAGCACATCCATCCTCCTGCGCACAACTCTATCCATAGCCCACGCCTCGCAACCATACAACATTGTTGGAACCACTATTCCTTCAAACATATCCATTTTTGCTTTCCGAGATAATGTTCTCGACTTCCACACATTCTTCAAGGCCCCCAGGATTTTCGCCCCCTCCCCCACCCTATGATCCACTTCCGCTTCCATGGTTCCATCCGCTGCCAGATCCACTCCCAGATATCTAAAACACTTCACTTCCTCCAGTTTTTCTCCATTCAAACTCACCTCCCAATTGACTTGACCCTCAACCCTACTGTACCTAATAACCTTGCTCTTATTCACATTTACTCTTAACTTTCTTCTTCCACACACTTTTCCAAACTCAGTCACCAGCTTCTACAGTTTCTCACATGAATCAGCCACCAGCGCTGTATCATCAGCGAACAACAACTGACTCACTTCCCAAGCTCTCTCATCCCCAACAGACTTCATACTTGCCCCTCTTTCCAAAACTCTTGCATTCACCTCCCTAACAACCCCATCCATAAACAAATTAAACAACCATGGAGACATCACACACCCCTGCCGCAAACCTACATTCACTGAGAACCAATCACTTTCCTCTCTTCCTACACGTACAAATGCCTTACATCCTCGATAAAAACTTTTCACTGCTTCTAACAACTTTCCTCCCACACCATATATTCTTAATACCTTCCACAGAGCATCTCTATCAACTCTATCATATGCCTTCTCCAGATCCATAAATGCTACATACAAATCCATTTGCTTTTCTAAGTATTTCTCACATACATTCTTCAAAGCAAACACCTGATCCACACATCCTCTACCACTTCTGAAACCACACTGCTCTTCCCCAATCTGATGCTCTGTACATGCCTTCACCCTCTCAATCAATACCCTCCCATATAATTTACCAGGAATACTCAACAAACTTATACCTCTGTAATTTGAGCACTCACTCTTATCCCCTTTGCCTTTGTACAATGGCACTATGCACGCATTCCGCCAATCCTCAGGCACCTCACCATGAGTCATACATACATTAAATAACCTTACCAACCAGTCAACAATACAGTCACCCCCTGAAGTATGTACATGTGTATATATGTATATGTGTCTGTGTGTATATATATGTATACGTTGAGATGTATAGGTATGTATATGTGCGTGTGTGGACGTGTATGTGTATACATGTGTATGTTTGTGGGTTGGGCCATTCTTTCGTCTGTTTCCTCGCGCTACCTCGCTAACGCGGGAGACAGCGACAAAGTATAATGAATATGAATAATTGAATAAATAAATAAGTATACTGACTGAAATAAATATACTGACTCAAAATATCCTAAAAAAGCGTACCGATTGAAAATATCCTGAAAGAACGTACTTACTCAAAATATTCTAAAAGAACGTACTGACTCAAAATATCCTAAACGAACGTACTGACTGAAAATATCCCTAAAGAACATGTAAATGTTGGAAGTAGCATTATTGCCAGAGACAGTGTGGCGTTTATGGGTCGACGCCTTCGTTACATTTCGTGATATTTGGCTCAATATCATTATGACAGATTCTAAAGATGCTTCATTGTGTCTGTGTAGCCAGTGATCAGCAGTTTATGAATATTAAGGAATCAGTGTTTTCCACAACGAAATGTTCTTAGTTACCTTGCATGTCTAGGCCAGTACTGAGGACAGGGGTGTGCAAACCATATCCTGGGTCTGTTAATCAATCGAACCATCGGTTGGTTATATAACCTTAGGTTTGAGGATCAGTTTTCTAAACAATCAAGAAATACGATTTGCCGATTAGAAAACAGCAGCTTTCAAAGTGTCGCATTCTGAAATTATTTGTTGCAATTCTGCATGTTTCTGACTGTTGGTAAAGATTACCTAAATGTCTCTAAACATCCAGACGGACCCGGACGGGAAGTTTAATCTCTTTCATCCAATCATCCGCAATTCATACTTACATAACAGTACTGCTTAACTATCTTCTTTTGTTTTTTTCTGACGAAGGCTCCAATCAGGGATGAAAATCTCCATTAAAAACCAGTTCAAGAATGGAACTTGGAATAAAAATGTTGAAACGGACAAATATTATTATGTAAGTATGAAAGTGATCTATGCATGAACTACATTATTAGTAACTTTGATATAATTACAAAGTAATTTAAAGGGTATGTTAACAATAGCAGACCACTAGGTCCTTTCACAGTTGTTTGTGTTTGTACAAATCATCAGAAACATAGACACTAGTGTGGTAAGAGTTGATATGTTAACGGATAATGTAAGGAAAAATATTTTAACGGAGATGCCAAGGATGTTAGTCGTGGAGCCAAAGCGAAGTATATGTCGCTTTAAAAGAAATATCAAACGTATCTATGGTGTTGTTTACACTTGCTCTTATTGGCGCATTATTCCTTATGATAAGATTATGAAAAGAACAAATGCTTTGCCCTATTCGAAAAATAACTCCACGTAAGCATGGATCCAACTCTATAAGTGGAATGAGACGCCTCTAGTTTTAATTAGCCGCTCACAGAATATCGCGATTGTCAAAGCCTTTGATAACCTTAAGTATCTATATCCAATCATCTCTTGACCCTCTCTACGTCAGCGTAAGAACCAACTTAGTGGCTCCTTTAGTCTGTCTGTAGTTTTCCAAGTACGGTGATCAGAACTGAACACAATATGCAAGGTGGGGACGTACCAGTGAACTGGAAACAATGAGGATTGATTTCTCAGATTAAAGTTAGAACCTATGGAGTCTAGAACTTTGTTCGCCTACTTCGCTGCTCTTCTGTGCATTGAAGATACCACACCCACGTCCTTATTCATATATGTCAGTTGTTGCACAACAGAATAAACATTCGGTTTAAGTTTGCTCATGTTGATTGTGATCGAATGTGGCCTTTCTTCGAGGAAAATGGCGATCAAGTATGAAAAAAAATGGCCAAAGCCCCTTACGTGGACGAAAACTGCACTTTTATCGTGTTCAACTCCCACATCTCTCCTCTATTCATAGATTCTTTTGTTAATGTCTCTTCCCGTTTGTCTCACATATGCATCATCATGACAATCCTTGCATGGTATTACGTATATACCTGTGTCACTATCATCGATAGATTTATTCTTTGCTAACACAGCCTTTATTGAGTTGCTATATTAAAATGTTACATTGATGCCTACGTCATACAGCAACTCAATAAAGGCTGTGTTAGCAAAGATCAAACTTATAGATGATAAAGACACAGGAGTATATGTCCCAAGCGAAAGGGCGAAAGGCCTTCTATCCTCATCAAGGTCACCCAGGATAGGCTGTCGTTGCTGTGAGGTCATCAGGCTAAATGGTTTCATCCAATCAGCGAAGGAGGACGTCGAGGTCATGGTGGCCCCTATAGATGAATCCAACCTGAGCTGCGCCAGTGAGCAAATTAAACGCCTCCTTTGTCCAGGGAGGCAGGAGACCCCCAGGTGCTGTGGCTGACGGAGGGAGAAGCCCTCCTCGTGCCACTATTGTTCAGTATTTG
Source organism: Panulirus ornatus (assembly GCF_036320965.1). Classification (NCBI taxonomy): domain Eukaryota; kingdom Metazoa; phylum Arthropoda; class Malacostraca; order Decapoda; family Palinuridae; genus Panulirus; species Panulirus ornatus. The sequence goes on along the minus strand of NC_092294.1, from coordinate 5,955,876 downwards.
CTCACCTCAAGAGGAGCGGACGTACGCTAGTGAACTGTTCAGCAGCATCCATTCTATTTAAGCTGATTAAGCTGGAGAGAAAACCATTTATTGAAAAATCGTGAGAATCCCAGATTCCCAAGTCTTAAATGAATCAAGCGATCACAGCCAGGGACGGACATAGACTGTGGAAATGCCAGTTATTAAGCTGTATCATCGTCATATGGAGCATGACTTCAGTAAGGGTATACAAAGGACCTGAGAACTAATGAAGAGATTGCTGTTGAGGACCGAGTCTCTCGCAGAATTCCCAAGATTTACAATAATAGAAATTCCTCAGAAAGACTGACAGCTTATCTACCGAAGGCATCTACAGACATGCAAAGTCGTGCTGTCTGAGGCTTCGTAGAATTAATCAGAAAGAAAACAAAGAAGGTGCTTGAAGTAAAGAACCTTGAGGGGCCGGATACTGAAGGACCTGCCCGTCGCAGCTTTAATCTGGCTTCAGGACTTGTTCCCAACTGCAGGATCCCTTGTTGTTCAGAGGAGACACGGGGGAGAAAAGACTGGTTGGTCAAGACATGTTGTGGGTGAAGATAATTTACAAGAAGATGGGTGACTAGCGTCATGACCAATACTCATGATTTGACAGGGAAGAGTTGATGAATATAGTGATGACATGTAGGAGACATTTTCTGCTACACAATATCTCCAAAATGGTACATAAGTAAGGGACCTTCAACGTCTCGCTCTTTGCGAGATTACACCAGTTACAACACTCCATTTCCTCACCGTGGAAGTCCAGTGTAACCACTCTACAACGATGGACCAAGGACAGGGAAGAGAGAAACGACTACAGAAAAATATAAGCCATTCCTTGAACGCCATATGAAACTCAAAGGCTCGAAAGAAATCTCCACTAATGATCCAATCCCAGTGAAACGGTGGCTGAGCTCCACGCTGTGCTATAGGCAGATGATGAGACCAAGGAGCCTTTTATGGAACATCTTGGTGGAGCGGTTAGCGTCCCTGAGCGTTCCACACACAGGAGCCTCCCAGGGTCGAGTGCATAGGTTCGAATCTTGGCTACAGCAGTAGGTCCACAGTCAACCCTAGTGTTCATACTTACTTGGGGGTTGGTCGATGAAATGATTACCTAACTAGTTTATATACATACAAACATACATATATATATATATTTTCATACTATTC
>NC_092294.1:5922106-5954585 GCF_036320965.1 Panulirus ornatus | reverse complement strand
TTAGTGCAGCTTCAGGTGATATGAATGTTTTCATTGCTTTGGTACCACTTCACAAATATATGGAAATTACACTACAAACTAAATACACAATCCATTTATTCAGAAACGTCTTTTAAAATTTTTCTTTTCAAGTCAGTCACATGCTGTTAGTGTATCATCTTTACGTTATGTAGGTCGAGTTTGAATGGCTTTACGCATTACCACTCACATTCACATATCATCTTTCCTCAGTACTCATTTCCTGTAAAATATCTCTCTTCTCACGTATGTATGGACACTGCTTATGGAGACATGTTCTAACTTATTACCATAATGTGATATATACTGCTAATCTCTTGCTTGTGTCCATCTTACATTCATACGCTATGATGTACACACTATCATTCTGGCTATGGATATTTTGCACACCTGAAACCTCCGTATTCTTCAGTCCCTGTGTCCTGCAGCTGAATGGTATAGAAGCAACATCTGTCCTACAATTGCACCTAACCACACTCAGGAATTCTGAGTGGTGATGACTGTAGAACCACCTCCATCGGGACTAGTCATCTGAGGTAGAATTCTATACCTTCAGTGACACGGGTGAGAGTTAACCGTACACTCGCTGACTGTGGTTACCAATGGTTGCGTATGTTTAAAGAATTTACCTGAAATCAACAGAGGTGGTGTTTCTTAAAACCTCTTAACTATACTGGTTTTCCGGTGCACAAAGAGACCAAGAGGCTCTTGCTTGGCCTGCAACCACCGTCTCATCCTTTGTAGGTCACGATTCGTTGAACACAGCAGCGCGCTGCTTCAAGCATGCATTACTTTGGGACTCCTTCAGGGCTGTACCTTTGCCAATTTCAAACACTCGGAACGTAGTATTGCATTTCACCTCAGCATATATTTGCCCAACGCTCTATCAAGATGTTCCTTTCCAGCTTAGGTGCTACAGAAATTAGTATTTCATTGATATCTTGCACTGGCTTTGAACTGAAAACTGATTTTGGATTCTCAGTGATAATGATATTTAAGTCGAGTGTGACGTTTGCAAGACGTTACGTTGGTTACTTTAAAGGTAAAGATTGTGTCTCACTCAAGAGATCAGCATCCCACTTTGCTTCAGGTATATATATATATATATATATGTATATATATATATATATATATATATATATATATATATATATATATATATATATATATATATATATATATATATATATATATATATATATATATATATATATATATATATATATATATATATATATATATATATATATATATATATATATATACAGCAGTCAGCTGATGTACAACGATGAGACGTAGCTAGGACGACTCTTTGTTGTATATCAACTGACTGTAATATTTCTTTCTTGTGTCTCCCCTGATGATGTGATTGCTACGTGAAAGTGCACTTGGGAAATTATCGTGTTTCATTTTCTCCGTGAACTCATAGGAATAGAGAGAGAGAGAGAGAGAGAGAGAGAGAGAGAGAGAGAGAGAGAGAGAGAGAGAGAGAGAGAGAGAGAGAGAGAGAGAGAGAGAGAGAGAGAGAGAGAGAGAGAGAGAGAGGAGCTTAATACCAGACTCCATCTGTCAGTACAGCAGAGATGCTCAGCACCAGATATCAGCAGGCACAAGTGGGAAGGTATTTAGAACCTTTCAATGGTTTCGTAAACTTCCGTTCATAAAGATAAACCACTATTTACTGTTTTCATCAGAAACTTCTGATTCTTTATTCTGAAGACAATGACACTTTTTAGAGCATCCTTGGTGTACTACCTCATTTGTGGATAGGGCACAATAATGATCAATGAACCTAATGATTGTCATATCACATAATCGTTATACGTATAGTATAGTCCATAGTCAATTTATGTGCGGCATCGTATATTTCTTTACTATAGAGACACACCCACAGCAGCTGTTGAAAAAAGCAGGCCATCATCAACAGCATATTGCAGAGTGATTTGGTCAAAATTCAAACGTTTCATATATTCTTTTTTTATATTAGCTGAGACGGCACGGGCAGCTGAGGCCCTAATCAAGGCCATCCCATTAACAATTTACATATATATATATATATATATATATATATATATATATATATATATATATATATATATATATATATATATCTTTCTTTCAAACTATTCGCCATTTCCCGCATTAGCGAGGTAGCGTTAAGAACAGAGGACTGGGCCTTTGAGGGAATACCCTCACCTGGCCCAATTCTCTGTTCCTTCTTTTGGAAAATTAAAAAAAAAACAAAAAAAAACGAGAGGGGAGGATATCCAGCCCCCCGCTCCCTCCCCTTTTAGTCGCCTTCTACGACACGCGGGGAATACGTGGGAAGTATTCTTTCTCCCCTATCCCCAGGGATAATAGATATATATATATATATATATATATATATATATATATATATATATATATATATATATATATATATATATATATATATATATATATATATATATATTCATAGGAATATCTTGATCACGCGCATATATATATATATATATATATTCTTTTTTTCATACTATTCGCCATTTCCCGCGTTAGCGAGGTAGCGTTAAGAACAGAGGACTGAGCCTTTGAGGGAATATCCTCACTTGGCCGCCTTCTTTTGGAAAATTAAAAAACGAGAGGGGAGTATTTCCAGCCCCCCGCTCCCTTCCCTTTTAGTCGCCCTCTACGACGCGGAGGGAATACGTGAGAAGTATTCTTTCTCCCCTATCCCCAGGGATAATATATATATATATATGTATATATATATATATATATATATATATATATATATATATATATATATATATATATATATATATATATATATATATATATATATATATATATATATATATATATATATATATATATATTTTTCTTTTTTTTTTTTTTGCCGCTGTCTCCCGCGTTTGCGAGGTAGCGCAAGGAAACAGACGAAAGAAATGGCCCAACCCACCCCCATACACATGTATATAGATACATCCACACACGCAACTATACATACCTACACAGCTTTCCATGGTTTACCCCAGACGCTTCACATGCCCTGATTCAATCCACTGACAGCACGTCAACCCCGGTATACCACATCGCTCCAATTCACTCTATTCCTTGCCCTTCTTTCACCCTCCTGCATGTTCAGGCCCCGATCACACAAAATCTTTTTCACTCCATCTTTCCACCTCCAATTTGGTCTCCCTCTTCTCTTCGTTCCCTCCACCTCCGACACATATATCCTCTTGGTCAATCTTTCCTCAATCATTCTCTTCATGTGCCCAAACCATTTCAAAACATCCTCTTCTGCTCTCTCAACCACGCTCTTTTTATTTCCACACATCTCTCTTACCCTTACGTTACTTACTCGATCAAACCACCTCACACCACACATTGTCCTCAAACATCTCATTTCCAGCACATCCATCCTCCTGCGCACAACTCTATCCATAGCCCACGCCTCGCAACCATACAACATTGTTGGAACCACTATTTCTTCAAACATACCCATTTTTGCTTTCCGAGATAATGTTCTCGACTTCCACACATTCTTCAAGGCTCCCAGAATTTTCGCCCCCTCCCCCACCCTATGATCCACTTCCGCTTCCATGGTTCCATCCGCTGCCAGATCCACTCCCAGATATCTAAAACACTTCACTTCCTCCAGTTTTTCTCCATTCAAACTCACCTCCCAATTGACTTGACCCTCAACCCTACTTTACCTAATAACCTTGCTCTTCTTCACATTTACTCTTAACTTTCTTCTTTCACACACTTTACCAAACTCAGTCACCAGCTTCTGCAGTTTCTCACATGAATCAGCCACCAGCGCTGTATCATCAGCGAACATTAACTGACTCACTTCCCAAGCTCTCTCATCCCCAACAGACTTCATACTTGCCCCTCTTTCCAAAACTCTTGCATTTACCTCCCTAACAACCCCATCCATAAACAAATTAAACAACCATGGAGACATCACACACCCCTGGCGCAAACCTACATTCACTGAGAACCAATCACTTTCCTCTCTTCCTACACGTACACATGCCTTACATCCTCGATAAAAACTTTTCACTGCTTCTAACAACTTGCCTCCTACACCATATATTCTTAATACCTTCCACAGAGGATCTCTATCAACTCTATCATATATATATATATATATATATATATATATATATATATATATATATATATATATATATATATATATATATATATATATATATATATATATATATCTATTTTGCTTTGCCGCTGTCTCCCGCATTTGCGAGGTAGCGCAAGGAAACAGAAGAAAGAAATGGCCCAACCCACCCCCATACTCATGTATATACACACACGTCCACACACGCAAACCTACACACCCATAGATCTCAATGTACACTTATATATACACACACAGACATAAACATATATACCCATGCACACAATTCACACTGCTTGCCTTTATTCATTCCCATCGCCACCTCGCCACACATGGAATACCATCTCCCTCCCCCTCATGTGTGCGAGGTAGCGCTAGGAAAAGATAACAAACGCCCCATTCGTTCACACTCAGTCTCCAGCTGTCATGCAATAATGCTCGAAACCACAGCTCCCTTTCCACATCCAGGCCCCACAAAACTTTCCATGGTTTACCCCAGAAGCTTCACATGCCCTGATTCAATCCACTGACAGCACGTCAACCCCGTTATACCACATCGATCCAATTTACTCTATTCCTTGCCCTCCTTTCACCCTCCTGCATGTTCAGGCCCCGATCACACAAAATCTTTTTCACTTCATCTTTCCACCTCCAATTTGGTCTCCCACTTCTCCTCGTTCCCTCCACCTCCGACACATATATCTTTCCTCACTCATTCTCTCCATGTGCCCAAACCATTTCAAAACACCCTCTTCTGCTCTCTCAACCACGCTCTTTTTATTTCCACACATCTCTCTTACCATTACGTTACTTACTCGATCAAACCACCTCACACCACACATTGTCCTGAAACATCTCATTTCCAGCACATCCATCCTCCTGCGCACAACTCTATCCATAGCCCACGCCTCGCAACCATATAACATTGTTGGAACCACTATTCCTTCAAATATACCCATTTTTGCTTTTCGAGATAATGTTCTCGACTTCCACACATTCTTCAACGCTTCCAGAACTTTCGCCCCCTCCCCCACCCGATGATTCACTTCCTCTTCCAGGGTTCCATCCGCTGCTAAATCCAGTCCTAGATATCTAAAACACTTCACTTCCTCCAGTTTTTCTCCATTCAAACTTACCTCTCAGTTGACTTGTCCCTCAACCCTACTGTACCTAATAACCTTCCTCCTATTCATATTTACTCTCAGCTTTCTTCTTTCACACACTTTACCAAACTTAGTCACCAGTTTCTGCAGTTTCTCACATTATCAGCCACCAGCGCTGTATCATCAGCGAACAACAACTGACTCACTTCCCAAGCTCATCCACAAAATACTGCATACTTGCCCCTCTTTCCAAAACTCTTGCATTCACCTCCCTAACAACCCTATCCATAAACAAATTAAAACACCATGGAGACATCACATACTCCTGACGCAAACCTACATTCATTGAGAACCAATCACTTTCCTCTCTTCCTACACGTACACATGCCTTACATCATTGATAAAAACTTTTCACTGCTTCTAACAACTTGCCTCCCACACCATATATTCTTAATACCTTCCACAGAGCATCTCTATCAACTCTATCATATGCCTTATCCAGATCCATAAATGCTACATACAAATCCATTTGCTTTTCTAAGTATTTCTCACATACATTCTTCAAAGCAAACACCCGATCACACAAAATCTTTTTCACTCCATCTTTCCACCTCCAATTTGGTCTCCCTCTTCTCCTCGTTCCCTCCACCTCCGACACATATATCCTCTTGGTCAACCTTTCCTCACTCATTCTCTCCATGTGCCCAAACCATTTCAAAACACCCTCTTCTGCTCTCTCAACCACGCTCTTTTTATTTCCACACATCTCTCTTACCCTTACGTTACTCACTCGATCAAACCACCTCACACCACACATTGTCCTCAAACATCTCATTTCCAGCACATCCATCCTCCTGCGCACAACTCTATCCATAGCCCACGCCTCGCAACCATACAACATTGTTGGAACCACTATTCCTTCAAACATACCCATTTTTGCTTTCCGAGATAATGTTCTCGACTTCCACACATTCTTCAAGGCTCCCAGAATTTTCGCCCCCTCCCCCACCCTATGATCCACTTTCGCTTCCATGGTTCCATCCGCTGCCAGATCCACTCCCAGATATCTAAAACACTTTACCTCCTCCAGTTTTTCTCCATTCAAACTCACCTCCCAATTGCCTTGACCCTCAACCCTACTGTACCTAATAACCTTGCTCTTCTTCACATTTACTCTTAACTTTCTTCTTTCACACACTTTACCAAACTCAGTCACCAGCTTCTGCAGTTTCTCACATGAATCAGCCACCAGCGCTGTATCATCAGCGAACAACAACTGACTCACTTCCCAAGCTCTCTCATCCCCAACAGACTTCATACTTGCCCCTCTTTCCAAAACTCTTGCATTCACCTCCCTAACAACCCTATCCATAAACAAATTAAACAACCATGGAGACATCACACACCCCTGCCGCAAACCTATATTCACTGAGAACCAATCACTTTCCTCTCTTCCTACAGGTACATATGCTTTACATCCTCGATAAAAACTTTTCACTGCTTCTAACAACCTGCCTCCCACACCATATATTCTTAATACCTTCCACAGAGCATCTCTATCAACTCTTATCATATGCCTTCTCCAGATCCATAAATGCTACATACAATCCATTTGCTTTTTTTCTAAGTATTTCTCACATACATTCTTCAAAGCAAACACCTGATCCACACATCCTCTACCACTTCTGAAACCACACTGCTCCTCCCCAATCTGATGCTCTGTACATGCCTTCACCCTCTCAATCAATACCCTCCCATATAATTTACCAGAAATACTCAACAAACTTATACCTCTGTAATTTGAGCACTCACTCTTATGCCCTTAGCCTTTGTACAATGGCACTATGCACGCATTCCGCCAATCCTCAGGCACCTCACCATGAGTCATACATACATTAAATAACCTTACCAACCAGTCAACAATACAGTCACCCCCTTTTTTAATAAATTCCACTGCAATACCATCCAAACCTGCTGCCTTGCCGGCTTTCATCTTCCGCAAAGCTTTTACTACCTCTTCTCTGTTTACCAAATCATTTTCCCTAACCCTCTCACTTTGCACACCACCTTGACCAAAACACCCTATATCTGCCACTATATCATCAAACACATTCAACAAACCTTCAAAATGCTCACTCCATCTCCTTCTCACACCACCACTACTTGTTATCACCTCCCAATTTGCGCCCTTCACTGAAGTTCCCATTTTCTCCCTTGTCTTACGCACTTTATTTACCTCCTTCCGGAACATCTTTTCATTCTCCCTAAAATTTAATGATACTCTCTCACCCCAACTCTCATTTGCCCTTTTTTTCACCTCTTGCACCTTTCTCTTGACCTCCTGTCTCTTTCTTTTATACATCTCTCACTCAATTGCATTTTTTCCCTGCAAAAATCGTCCAAATGCCTTTCTCTTCTCTTTCACTAATACTCTTACCTCTTCATCCCACCACTCACTACCCTTTCTAATCAACCCATCTCCCACTCTTCTCATGCCACAAGCATCTTTTGCGCAATCCATCACTGATTCCCTAAATACATCCCATTCCTCCCCCACTCCCCTTACTTCCATTGTTCTCACCTTTTTCCATTCTGTACTCAGTCTCTCCTGGTACTTCCTCACACAAGTCTCCTTCCCAAGCTCACTTACTCTCACCACCCTCTTCACCCCAACATTCACTCTTCTTTTCTGAAAACCCATACAAATCTTCACCTTAGCCTCCAAAAGATAATGATCAGACATCCCTCCAGTTGCACCTCTCAGCACATTCACATCCAAAGGTCTCTCTTTCGCGCGCCTGTCAATTAACACATAATCTAATAACGCTCTCTGGCCATCTCTCCTACTTACATAAGTATACTTATGTATACTTAGGTATTCCCAATCATCAGTCCTTTTTCATTACATAAATCTACAAGCTCTTCACCATTTCCATTTACAACACTGAACACCCCATGTATACCAATTATTCCCTCAACTGCCACATTACTCACCTTTGCGTTCAAATCACCCATCACTATAACCCGGTCTCGCGCATCAAAACCACTAACACACTCATTCAGCTGCTCCCAAAACACTTGCCTCTCATGATCGTTCTTCTCATGCCCAGGTGCATATGCACCAATAATCACCCATCTCTCTCCATCAACTTTCAGTTTTACCCATATTAATTAATTTTCTAAAGGGGAAGTAAATGTTTATAGTTGTGTTACTGGAGTGATAGTTTTCATAAATGGTGCTTTGACAAGAAAATAGTGAAATTGGAAAAATGTAGCTTAGACATTGAAGCTTATTGATACAGTGGTTAAATTGATGAGAACTACTTTTGACTTTTGTGTAAATAGATTATACATTTCCTTTTCCATAGCCAGAGGTTGAACCAGTATGTGACATTCATTTTTTCATTTCATTTCAAGCTAGAAGTTTCAGTTTTCTAAATTGTTTCTTACATTTTTCATATGTATATATATGTATGTGTGTGTGTGTGTATATGTTCGTATTTGTGTGTATGTGTGTGTAAGTGTATATATATATATATATATATATATATATATATATATATATATATATATATATATATATATATATATATATATATATATATATATATATATATATATATATATATATATATATATATATATATATATATATATATATTTATATATATATATGTCAGCGGATGGAACCATGGAAGCGGAAGTGGATCATAGGGTGGGGGAGGGGGCGAAAATTTTGGGAGCCTTGAAAAATGTGTGGAAGTCGAGAACATTATCCCGGAAAGCAAAAATGGGTATGTTTGAAGGAATAGTAGTTCCAACAATGTTGTATGGTTGCGAGGCGTGGGCTATGGATAGAGTTGTGCGCAGGAGGATGGATGTGCTGGAAATGAGATGTTTGAGGACAATGTGTGGTGTGAGGTGGTTTGATCGAGTAAGTAACGTAAGGGTAAGAGAGATGTGTGGAAATAAAAAGAGCGTGGTTGAGAGAGCAGAAGAGGGTGTTTTGAAATGGTTTGGGCACATGGAGAGAATGAGTGAGGAAAGATTGACCAAGAGGATATATGTGTCGGAGGTGGAGGGAACGAGGAGAAGAGGGAGACCAAATTGGAGGTGGAAAGATGGAGTGAAAAGGATTTTGTGTGATCGGGGCCTGAACATGCAGGAGGGTGAAAGGAGGGCAAGGAATAGAGTGAATTGGAGCGATGTGGTATACAGGGGTTGACGTGCTGTCAGTGGATTGAATCAAGGCATGTGAAGCGTCTGGGGTAAACCATGGAAAGCTGTGTAGGTATGTATATTTGCGTGTGTGGACGTGTGTATGTACATGTGTATGGGGGGGGTTGGGCCATTTCTTTCGTCTGTTTCCTTGCGCTACCTCGCAAACGCGGGAGACAGCGACAAAGTATAAAAAAAAAAAAAAAAAAATATATATATATATATATATATATATATATATATATATATATATATAAATATATTTAGTGGTGAAAGAATACTTCCCACGCATTCCTCGCGTGTCGTAGAAAGCGACTAGAGGGGACGGGAGCGGGGGGCCAGAAATCCTCCCCTCCTTGTACTTTTTTAACTTTCTAAAATGGGAAACAGAAGAAGGAGTCCTCCTCGAAGGCTCAGATTGGGGTGCCTAAATGTGTGTGGATGTAACCAAGATGTGAAGAAAGGAGAGATAGGTAGTATGTTTGAGGAAAGGAACCTGGATGGTTTGGCTCTGAGTGAAACGAAGCTCAAGGGTAAAGGGGAAGAGTGGTTTGGGAATGTCTGGGGAGTAAAGTCAGGGGTTAGTGAGGAGACAAGAGCAAGGGAAGGAGTAGCAGTACTCCTGAAACAGGAGTTGTGGGAGTATGTGATAGAATGTAAGAAAGTAAATTCTCGATTGATATATATATATATATATATATATATATATATATATATATATATATATATATATATATATATATATATATATATATATATATATATATAAAGGGGGAGGGAGCGGGGGATGGAAATCCTCCCCTTTTGTTTTTTTTTTAATTTTCCAAAAGAAGGAACAGAGAAGGGGGCCAGGTGAGGATATTCCCTCAGAGGCCCAGTCCTCTGTTCTTAACGCTACCTTGCTAATGCGGGAAATGGCGAATAGTTTGAAATATATATATATATATATATATATATATATATATATATATGTATAACCTAGGATGAGCCATGTACCCATTTTATCGAGCATCCTTTAGGGGGGGTGGATGAACAGCTGGGCTAACTGTGGACCGACTGCCGTAACCAGGATTCGAACCTTTACGCTCGATCCTGGGCCGCCTATGAATGCGTCACAGTCAGGAACACTAAATGATATACCACAAAATGTGTAATTGTACCGTTTTGTTGGTTAGTGTCATGAAACCAAATAGGTCGAACAGGATATTGTGGTAACTGACCAACTTGCATTTGAACAGTGTCATGACCCTCTATGTCTTCTACTGTCTCAGTGAGTCGCTGAAGCAGGAGTTATGGACGAGATCTTTTTCTTAACCAGAGAACCCACAGTCGTGGGCCAATTTGGCCTCCTGTGGTGTGTCTTTCTCATGGAGATCGTAATGTAAAGCCTATAAAGCTTGATCATGTACCTTCACAGGTACCTTGGCAGCCTTAGTGACAGCTTCATCTCCTTTGTTGGAAGGTGAACTGCAATACATTTTCTACAGGAGCTGAAAACCACCTGCTCTAACGTAGTCACACGACCTGCGCTGGTAGTCTCTACCTCAATGATGATTTCGGATCAGGACTCGATTGGCTCAATTTTCAAGAAAACGGAAGATATTCTTTCTTATTCTAGGCGCACCATGTTGTTTTCTTCTTGTTAGGTTAGGTTAAGTTAGCTTTGGTTAGGGACGTAATAAACGTAGCGCCTCACCAATCCCTCAGAAAACGAACACAGGGTCGCACCGCTGTACCAGCCCCCAGAAAACGGACATATGTGCGTAAGTAGTGTTGTACCTATCTCTCGTAACAGACCCTTTGAAAACGGAGACAGGGACGTGATAAATGCACCGATATACCAGTCCCCAGAAAACGGACATATGTGCGTAAGTAGTGTTGTACCTATCTCTCGTACCAGACCCTCAGAAAACGGAGACAGGGACGTGATAAACGTAGGTCGGTACTAATCCCTCAGAGAAAACGGTCAGACTGGTAATGATTAGATGGTTGATGTTCAGAGTTATAGTGACGGCAATACAGAAAGAGCACAGAAGAGTAGATTTATGAGACATACGATATTAGGCATTACATACGACATTAGGCTTTACAAGGAAAAGAACATGTGTACTTTATATGTGTGATCTGAATGAAACAGATACGAATGCGATGCTTCAAGGAATAAAAATGGGACACTATTGGTGTAACTTTCGACTAGAAACATGAACTAGAGTCATTTTTATGATCTTATCAATGCCAAGTTCCAGGAGTTAAATCTCATTTTCTTATACAGTGGGTTGAACATCAGTCACTGTGGTATAGTGAACACCACAGATGTGTATCATATGGCTGTATTATCTTCTGAATCTAGCGGCAAGAAGAGTGTCATTCAGTCGATGATAAGCTAAGGAATATGTTAAATGTCGCGACCGGGATTTACATAATGGGAAAGCATGATCAAGGTTGAATTACGGGACAGCACTAAGCTTAATTGCAAGGACAAACAGCAGGTGTTTACAGTCATAATTTGGCCAGGAAAACACCGACTCCTTGTCCACCAGGTTACACTGGCTACTTGTGACGCCACGATGGATAGATGAGGGAATAAGACAATCCCACTGTGGATGCGACAGCAGACGTCTCCCCGGCAGACTACTCAAACCTCTACGGATGCAACAGCAGACGTCTGCGCTACACTCTCGTCATAGCTCCACAGATGCGGCAGCAGACGTCTGCTCAACACGCTCGTCATAGCTCCTCAGATGCGAAAGCAGACTACTGTTCAACACGTTTGTTACAGCTCCACAGATGCGACAGCAGACGTCTGCTCAACGCTCTCGTTACAGCTCCACAGATGCGCCAGCAGACGTCTGCTCGACACAGTCATTATATCCCCTCAGATTCGAGAGCAGGATTGCTTTACCTCCCAAAACGCTCTTTGTGGACAGAACTGCAGAGCTGTACTTGCCTCCCACATAGGCTTTACCTTCACCTCCCCTCCCCTTCCAGGCCCACACAAAAAACTGGTGGGGCACACATGAACCTAAGTACATCGCTGGATAATGCAGTCGCTTAATCGCTGGCACTTTGCGCCGCCAGCAACTAGGAAGTCACACAGTCGCCCTCATTCCTATGGGCGAACGAAACATTATGTTCCTTCCCTTGTTTGTTCTCTCTGTCCTCTGATTCCCTTTTGTTAGTAACTAAACTGTTTCGTAAATATTATTTCTCTTCAGGTAATATGAACGCGTGAAATTCTTCACATGACACCTACGTATGTCAAACTTTGAACTCTCGCTGGAATATATGACTTACTTTGTGTTAAGACTACTCTTATAGTCTGGACCCAAAAGTCGCTGACAGTAAGCGTTGCTGAGGATTTTCAACGTCACACAGACTAGTGGAGCATAGAAGCAAGACCTTGTGGAATATCTGGCCAGCATCATTATATATTCTACAGAATACAGTGGCTTCGTGTTTCATTTCTTTTTTTCCACTGAAGAAGAATATCTTTTATTATGGCTCCTTTCTTCAATAGATGGTAAGAACTGATCAATGTATTCCTAAACCCTTTTTTCATATCTATTTCATTTCACAAAGACCATAAATAGCTTAGAGTCTTTGAAACCAGACCGACATTATATCATAGAATCTTCTTTATGAAACTTACCACCATAAGTCATTGTCATATTCTCATTTCGATGGACTGATACCAATTTCGACATTTCCTCAGACTGCAGCAGCTACATGGGTCTCTGACTGGCGTATTCTGGCTCTATTCCACTGCATCCGTACACGCGAGTTTGGACCGTAATGCCACTCTGCCGCCCACTCTGTGGCAGTATCTACGCGTCAGTATATGGTATTGTGCATGTCTGGTGGTCGTTATCCTACTTGTGTGTCTTATCGTTCCTGTGTGGCAATGTCCAACGGCCGTGTCAACGTACGTACACATTCTACACCAGTTATTCACCATGAGTGTTCACGACACACAGCCATCACCACAGTGTGTGTATACGGGCCCGGATTTATACTGACTTGTTTCCTATGTGATCTACGGTCGCCCACAGTGCTACCCACGTACAGTTCCACACTCAGCCCTACAGTATCCACCTGCCTGGTAGCCAGTTCGTTCCAACGACCTCATTCCCCTGCGGTGGACTCAACTCTGTACTGTATGGAGTGGTTCATTTCAAATCACCTGTTACATTTCGCCTGGCTCGTCATTCCTTGGTTCACTTTTCCATTACGGCTGTTCAGGGATACACCTCTGTCACGCTCCTATGCCTGTCCCCCACTGTTATAATTCCAAGGCCTATGGAGGCCACCTTACCCACGCCATCCTCCCCTGAGTGTGTCATCGACAATGTCCACACGGCTACCATCATGCAAGCTTCGCTCTGCGGCCACAGGAAAGCCAATGGTGCTGTAAACAGGTCCACGGAATGGTGTCATCACATACCAATTGTCTGTTGTTGCTCGTGTGAGACAGCCCTCGTCAGTCTGGGTCAGGCTGACCTGTCACTCTGACGGCGCTGACCTGTCATTTTGGACAACTGCCCTGTCAGGTGGATCTGCCTCTCGCTCATCTCCTGCATGCTGGCGGAGCATCGCTGGGGTAGAAGGCCAGTCTCCATGGCCCCAATGACGTGTTCAACCTTGACTTCACCGACCATCGCCCACCCAATGACGCTCATCCGCACGTCACTCATACGTCATATATGCTTTGACGTCAGCCCTGTGGCGCTGTTCACCTCATCACTCACCCGCCATCGACCACTGATCGTCGCCTGGCTCTAGTTGGCCCCGTCTGCTTGGCCATCTGAGGCGCATTGGACACACTCGCTCTTCACATCTACGATGCACTGCAATGTTGTTTCTTCGAACAACAGAGGGACAAAAATGTATATTTTCTGAAACAGAGTTTGTGAAACTGAAATTTCTGCACTAATTTATTGTAAGAAGTCCTTGGCATACCTACACATATATTCTGTGTGTCTTTGTTAATTCCTTTATTAATCTTTTGAATTTCCAATTATGATCACCAGCCCGATCATTATTGCCAACTTAGAATTGTGGCGTTTTACTTGCATTTAAGGACATGTTTCGTTCTTGCTTTTCTTGGTTGTCTCGTCTGTGACTTTGTGCCAGATTTGTGAAATCATCTCCATTGTTCTGACGTGTATATTTGTGTGTATGTTATCTCAAAAATATATATGTAAATGTTCCTGTGTTCTTTTCCAATTTCTTAGATTGCATTAGAGCATTTCAGTCTCCTTGCCCATTGTATAATCTTTCCATGAAGAAATTGCTTCATGCAATAGTTGTGTATGTAAAAAATTATCTGAATTTTCTTTTACCAATTATCATTCATTTGTTTATATAGTAATTGCTGTATTCCAATGTCGCATGATTTAGTTGTCGTGTTGTGAGATTTTCGACTCATATCCATAATGAGTTCTTATCATTTTGAAGACACATGAGTCGCTCTGTTTTATCTATCTACCATTTCCTCAAAGTTGTGAGTCCTCCACGCGTGTTTTCTTCTGTCTCTGGGAACAATTCCGTGCATGTAATTCTCCTAAGGAGGGATCTTATTTTTCCCTCCCGATTCAGTCATTTCCAAGTGGTATCATTTCTTTGTTTTGCTCCAGTTCTTGTATTTTCCATACACCCTGGCTCACACCTTGTGTTTTTCTCCGATTTTTGGCATTCCTTTTGCGTTCCATTTTCGCGTTTCATCGTCATTAATGAAGGTTATTCGCTTGTTTACAGTTTATCTTGTGGAGGAGGGTACAAATAAGAGGATTGTTTCCGATAGTAATTTCCTTATAGGTTTCGTTCAAATTTCTGGCGCGTGTTATGAACCCGTATCGTCCAAAGTCCTCAAGGAGAGGTTTCTATAGCTTTCGTTGTCGAGGTCATGACCCAGTGAGGTTCTTTTGATTACCCTCGTTTACCTCGACGTCCCGTGTGACCTCTGGGCATGGGTTACGTCTGAATTCTCTCACAAATCTTGTGAGAACTCATATACCAGTCCCGTTGTAGGGATGTTTAAACAAACCTGTGATGATTCTGGCTTTCCCGACTCATGTACTCAAACGAGAGATCTTCAACCTGCCGACCTGATTTGCAAGGCCTGCCGGTGAGGAAGATGTATCTCCACTCTTCTGCTATGGCACAGAATTTTGCTTCCTTACAGGAGGCATGTTCGTCAGATCCCACGATACTAGTTCTTCGTTCTCCTCCCCACGCTCCCTCGTGAGCACTTGGTCAGGATATTCGTAAGCTGACGGTCAGTTCTACAATATCATGCAGGCGGACGTATTGGAATCCTTATGTACGCTTTAACTGGAAGTTTCCTTTTGGTCTGGAAACACCTCCTACGCTCTGGATGATTCACAAGAGGCTTCCGTAATTCCAAGATGTGGGACTTCGTTTCCAATGTCCATGGCTGCTTCGTCTGCCACCCCCGCGCCTGCAGAACAGATCGCTTCTATCAGTTCTAGCCTCTCTAGAGGCCACCTACCTCTCTGGTAGTGCAGAGGGTCAGCGTGTATCTATTTTCCTCGACACCGGGAACGCCTTAGATTTAATTCACTCTATGATAAGGGGCTTCTCTCTCTCTCTCTCTCTCTCTCTCTCTCTCTCTCTCTCTCTCTCTCTCTCTCTCTCTCTCTCTCTCTCTCTCTCTCTTGGGTATAGGTGGTACATAACCCTGTACGTTTTGGGTGCCGTTACCGTCTCTCTGGATTTCATTATAGTGATCCCAGCTACGAAATTTTAAGCTCTACTAAATCTCCATTCTATCAGTAATTTCCTCATGAGGAAGAAATCTATACAGATACATCCTCGTTGATGGCGGATGTTGTTGTATAATATAATTTTGGCTTTTGGGAAATTTGCTTGAGAAAATGGTATACTGTTTCCACGGCTGGTGTTCTCCTTGCTTCAGGGGGTTGATTAACTAACGTCTTCTCTCATCTCTGCCAACATCAGCCTTCAGTAACGTGCGCAGGAAGTCTTCTGGTTCTCGGAGACGTGAGCCAGACAATTCTAGCTTCCCAATCGACTGGGTCAGAGTGAGAGGTCATTTAGCTGGACACGTCCGTGTTTATAGCCACTCAATAACACCTGTTACAGGCAGGTTAAACTGCGACAGACAATATGTGACAGACGTTGTGTGGGGGAGTATTTCCTATACCCTCAGTCGTGCAGAGTTGGCTCTGGTATCTTCAATGCTAAGAACAATACGGTGGTTATCTGCCTGGTCGACAGGTGCCATTGGGATATCAGCCTCAAAAAAGATACTTACGAAAGATACTTTAACGTGAATGGGACAAGGCTCCGTACTGTGAGGACAGGAACATCTGATACGTTCACCAGTGCCTTTTCAGTTCGAACTTGTGACTAAAAAAGACATCTGAGTAGCTTACACTATCCCAGATGGCGTCCAAGGTACATCTCTTCGTTGTATATCAACTGACTAATAATTCTTTCTTGTATTTCCCCTGATTATGTGATTATTACACGAAAGTGCGTTTGGGAACTTATCATGTTTCATTTCCCCGTCGACTCATACGAATATGAGTCCACGAGACGAAGCTATGACGCCATTCGGTAAACATGCCATTTACGAAATAACGTTCTAGCTTTATCTCTACGACGTATATCAACTGACTTACATTTCTCTCTTGAGTCTCCCCTGATGATGTGATTATTACATGAAAGTGCACTTGGGAACTTATCGTGTTTCATTTTCCCCCTGGACTCATAGGAATATCTTGATCACGCACAAAATTCTGATCCTTTCCAATATATATATATATATATATATATATATATATATATATATATATATATATATATATATATATATATATATATATATATATATATATATATATATATATATATATATATATATATTTTTTTTTTTTTTTTTTTTCATACTATTCGCCATTTCCCGCGATAGCGAGGTAGCGTTAAGAACAGAGGACTGGGCCTTTCAGGGAATATCCTCACCTGGACCTCTTCTCTGTTCCTTCTTTTGGAAAAAAAAAAAAAAAAAAATGGAAGGGAGCGGGGGGGCTGGAAATCTTCCCCTCCGTTTTTTTTTTTTTTTTTCCAAAACAAGGAACAGAGAAGGGGGCCAGGTGAGGATATTCCCTCAAAGGCCCAGACCTCTGTTCTTAACGCTACCTCGCTGACGTGGGAAATGGCGAATAGTATAAAAAAAGAATATATATATATATATATATATATATATATATATATATATATATATATATATATATATATATATATATATATATATATATATATATATATATATATATATATATATATATATATCCCTGGGGATAGGGGAGAAAGAATATTTCCCACGCACTCCTCACGTGTCGTACAAGGCGACTAAAGGGGACGGGAGCAGGGGCCCAGAAACCCTCCCCTCCTTGTATCTAGACTTTCTAAAAGGGGAAACAGAAGAAGGAGTCACGCTAGGAGTGCTCATCCTTCTCGAAGGCTCAGACTGGGGTGTCTAAATGTGTGTGGATATAACCAAGATGAGAAAAAGGAGAGATAGGCAGTATGTTTGAGGAAAGGAACCTGGATGTTTTGGCTCTGAGTGAAACGAAGCTCAAGGGTAAAGGGGAAGAGTAATTTGGGAATGTCTTGGGAGTAAAGTCAGGGGTTAGTGAGAGGACAAGAGCAACGGAAGGAGTAGCAGTACTCCTGAAACAGGAGCTGTGAGAGTATGTGATAGATTGTAAGAAAGTAAATTCTAGATTAATATGGGTAAAATTGAAAGTTGATGGAGAGAGATGGGTGATTGTTGGTGCATATGCACCTGGGCATGAGAAGAAAGATCATGAGAGGCAAGTGTTTTGGGAGCAGCTGAATGAGTGTGTTAGTGGTTTTGATGCACAAGACCGGGTTATAGTGATGGGTGATTTGAATGCAAAGGTGAGTAATGTGGCAGTTGAGGGAATAATTGGTATACCTGGGGTGTTCAGTGTTGTAAATAGAAATGGCGAAGAGCTTGTAGATTTATGTGCTGAAAAAGGACTGGTGATTGGGAATACCTGGTTTAAAAAGCGAGATATACATAAGTATACGTATGTAAGTAGGAAAGATGGCCAGAGAGCGTTATTGGATTACGTGTTAATTGACAGGCGCGCGAAAGAGAGACTTTTGGATGTTAATGTGCTGAGAGGTGCAACTGGAGGGATGTCTGATCATTATCTTGTGGAGGCGAAGGTGAAGATTTGTGGGGGTTTTCAGAAAAGAAAAGAGAATGTTGGGGTGAAGAGAGTGGTGAGAGTAAGGGAGCTTGGGAAGGAGACTTGTGTGAGGAAGTACCAGGAGAGACTGAGTACAGAATGGAAAAAGGTGAGAGCAAAGGAGGTAAGGGGAGTGGGGGAGGAATGGGATGTATTTAGGTAGGCAGTCATGGCTTGCGCAAAAGATGCTTGTGGCGTGAGAAGCGTGGGAGGTGCGTTGATTAGAAAGGGTAGTGAGTGGTGGGATGAAGAAGTAAGATTATTAGTGAAAGAGAAGAGAGAGGCATTTGGACGATTTTTGCAGGGAAAAAATGAAAATGAGTGGGAGAGGTATAAAAGAAAGAGGCAGGAGGTCAAGAGAAAGGTGCAAGAGGTGAAAAAGAGGGCAAATGAGAGTTGGGGTGAGAGAGTATCATTAAATTTTAGGGAGAATAAAAAGATATTTTGGAAGGAGGTAAATAAAGTGCGTAAGACAAGGGAGCAAATGGGAACTTCAGTGAAGGGGGCTAATGGGTAGGTGAAAACATGTAGTGGTGATGTGAGAAGTAGATGGAGTGAGTATTTTGAAGGTTTGTTGAATGTGTTTAATGATAGAGTGGCAGATATAGGGTGTTTTGATCGAGGTGGTGTGCAAAGTGAGAGGGTTAGGGAAAATGATTTGGTAAACAGAGAAGAGGTAGTAAAAGCTTTGCGGAAGGTGAAAGCCGGCAAGGCAGCATGTTTGGATGGTATTGCGATGAAATTTATTAAAAAAGGGGGTGACTGTATTGTTGACTGGTTGGTAAGGTTATTTAATGTATGTATGAATCATGGTGAGGTGCCTGAGGATTGGCGGAATGCTTGCATAGTGCCTATGTACAAAGGCAAAGGGGATAAAGGTGAGTGCTCAAATCATAGAGGTATAAGTTTGTAGATTTATGTGCTGAAAAAGGACTGATGATTGGGAATACCTGGTTTAAAAAGCGAGATATACATAAGTATACTTATGTAAGTAGGAGAGATGGCCAGAGAGCGTTATTGGATTACGTGTTAATTGACAGGCGTGCGAAAGAGAGACTTTTGGATGTCAATGTGCTGAGAGGTGCAACTGGAGGGATGTCTGATCATTATCTTGTGGAGGCTAAGGTGAAGATTAGTATGGGTTTTCAGAAAAGAAGAGTTAATGTTGGGGTGAAGAAGGTGGTGAGAGTAAGTGAGCTTGGGAAGGAGACCTGTGTGAAGAAGTATCAGGAGAGACTGTGTACAGAATGGAAAATGGTGAGAACAATGGAAGTAAGGGGAGTGGGGGAGGAATGGGATGTATTTAGGGAATCAGTGATGGATTGCGCAAAAGATGCTTGTGGCATGAGAAGAGTGGGAGGTGGGCTGTTTAGAAAGGGTAGTGAGTGGTGGGATGAAGAAGTAAGAGTATTAGTGAAAGAGAAGAGAGAGGCATTTGGACGATTTTTGCAGGGAAAAAATGCAATTGAGTGGGAGAAGTATAAAAGAAAGAGACAGGAGGTCAAGAGAAAGGTGCAAGAGGTGAAAAAAAGGGCAAATGAGAGTTGGGGTGAGAGACTATCAGTAAATTTTAGGGAGAATAAAAAGATGTTCTGGAAGGAGGTAAATAGGGTACGTAAGACAAGGGAGCAAATGGGAACTTCAGTGAAGGGCGTAAATGGGGAGGTGATAACAAGTAGTGGTGATGTGAGAAGGAGATGGAATGAGTATTTTGAAGGTTTGTTGAATGTGTCTGATGACAGAGTGGCAGATATAGGGTGTTTGGGTCGAGGTGGTGTGCAAAGTGAGAGGGTTAGGGAAAATGATTTGGTAAACAGAGAAGAGGTAGTAAAAGCTTTGCGGAAGATGAAAGCCGGCAAGGCAGCAGGTTTGGATGGTATTGCAGTGGAATTTATTAAAAAAGGGGGTGACTGTATTGTTGACTGGTTGGTAAGGTTATTTAATGTATGTATGACTCATGGTGAGGTGCCTGAGGATTGGCGGAATGCGTGCATAGTGCCATTGTACAAAGGCAAAGGGGATAAGAGTGAGTGCTCAAATTACAGAGGTATAAGTTTGTTGAGTATTCCTGGTAAATTATATGGGAGGGTATTGATTGAGAGGGTGAAGGCATGTACAGAGCATCAGATTGGGGAAGAGCAGTGTGGTTTCAGAAGTGGTAGAGGATGTGTGGATCAGGTGTTTGCTTTGAAGAATGTATGTGAGAAATACTTAGAAAAGCAAATGGATTTGTATGTAGCATTTATGGATCTGGAGAAGGCATATGATAGAGTTGATAGAGATGCTCTGTGGAAGGTATTAAGAATATATGGTGTGGGAGGCAAGTTGTTAGAGGCAGTGAAAAGTTTTTATCGAGGATGTAAGGCATGTGTACGTGTAGGAAGAGAGGAAAGTGATTGGTTCTCAGTGAATGTAGGTTTGCGGCAGGGGTGTGTGATGTCTCCATGGTTGTTTAATTTGTTTATGGATGGGGTTGTTAGGGAGGTAAATGCAAGAGTCTTGGAAAGAGGGGCAAGTATGAAGTCTGTTGGGGATGAGAGAGCTTGGGAAGTGAGTCAGTTGTTGTTCGCTGATGATACAGCGCTGGTGGCGGATTCATGTGAGAAACTGCAGAAGCTGGTGACGGAGTTTGGTAAAGTGTGTGGAAGAAGAAAGTTAAGAGTAAATGTGAATAAGAGCAAGGTTATTAGGTACAGTAGGGCTGAGGGTCAAGTCAATTGGGAGGTGAGTTTGAATGGTGAAAAACTGGAGGAAGTGAAGTGTTTTAGATATCTGGGAGTGGATCTGTCAGCGGATGGAACCATGGAAGCGGAAGTGGATCATAGGGTGGGGGAGGGGGCGAAAATTTTGGGAGCCTTGAAAAATGTGTGGAAGTCGAGAACATTATCCCGGAAAGCAAAAATGGGTATGTTTGAAGGAATAGTAGTTCCAACAATGTTGTATGGTTGCGAGGCGTGGGCTATGGATAGAGTTGTGCGCAGGAGGATGGATGTGCTGGAAATGAGATGTTTGAGGACAATGTGTGGTGTGAGGTGGTTTGATCGAGTAAGTAACGTAAGGGTAAGAGAGATGTGTGGAAATAAAAAGAGCGTGGTTGAGAGAGTAGAAGAGAGTGTTTTAAAATGGTTTGGGCACATGGGGAGAATGAGTGAGGAAAGATTGACCAAGAGGATATATGTGTCGGAGGTGGAGGGAACGAGGAGAAGAGGGAGACCAAATTGGAGGTGGAAAGATGGAGTGAAAAAGATTTTGTGTGATCGGGGCCTGAACATGCAGGAGTGTGAAAGGAGGGCAAGGAATAGAGTGAATTGGAGCGATGTGGTATACAGGGGTTGACGTGCTGTCAGTGGATTGAATCAAGGCATGTGAAGCGTCCGGGGTAAACCATGGAAAGCTGTGTAGGTATGTATATTTGTGTGTGTGGACGTGTGTATGTACATGTGTATGGGGGGGGGGGTTGGGCCATTTCTTTCGTCTGTTTCCTTGCGCTACCTCGCAATACGCGGGAGACAGCGACAAAGTATAAAAAAAAAAAAAAAAAAAAAGTTTGTTAAGTGTTCCTGGTAAATTATATCAGAGGGTATTAATTGAGAGGGTGAAGGCATGTACAGAGCATCAGATTGGGGAAGAGTAATGTGGTTTCAGAAGTGGTTGAGGATGTGTGGATCAGGTGTTTGCTTTGAAGAATGTATTTGAGAAATACTTAGAAAAGCAAGTGGATTTGTATGTAACATTTATGGATCTGGAGAAGGCATGTGATAGAGTTGATAGAGATGCTCTGTGGAAGGTATTAAGAATATATGGTGTGGGAGGCAGGTTGTTAAAAGCAGTGAAAAGTTTTTATCGAGGATGTAAGGCATGTGTACGTGTAGGAAGAGAGAAAGTGATTGGTTCTCAGTGAATGTAGATTTGCGACAGTGGTGTGTGATGTCTCCATGGTTTTTTAATTGTATATGGATGGGGTTGTTACGGAGGTGAATGCAAGGGTTTTGGGAAAGAGGGGCAAGTATGAAGTCTGTTGTGGATGTGAGAGCTTGGGAAGTACGTCAGTTGTTGTTCGCTGATGATACATCGCTGGTGGCTGATTCACGTGAGAAGCTGCAGAAGCTGGTGACTGAGTTTGGTAAATTGTGTGAAAGAAGAAAGTTAAGAGTCAATGTGAATAAGAGCAAGGATATTAGGTACAGTACGGTTGAGTGTCAAGTCAACTGGGAGGTAAGTTTGACTGGAGAAAAACTGGAGGAAGTAAAGTGTTTTAGATATTCTGGGAGTGGATCTGGCAGCGGATGGAACCATGGAAGCTGAGTGAATCATATGGGGTGGGGCGAATCCTGGAGCTGAATGCTTGAAGTCGAGATCATTATCTCGGTAAGCAAAAATGGGCTATGTTTGAAGGAATAGTGGTTCCAAAAATGTTGTATGGTTGCGAGGCGTGGGCTATGGATAGAGTTGTGCGCAGGAGGGTGGATGTGCTGGAAATGAAATGTTTGAGGACAATATGTGGTGTGAGGTGGTTTGATCGAGTAAGTAAAAATAGGGTAAGATAGATGTGTGGTAATAAAAAGAGCGTGGTTGAGAGAGCAGAAGAGGGTGTTTTGAAATGGTTTGGTCACATGGAGAGAATGAGTGAGGAAAGATTGACCAAGAGGATATATGTGTCGGAGGTGGAGGGAACGAGGAGAAGTGGGAGACCAAATTGGAGGTGGAAAGATGGAGTGAAAAAGATTTTGAGTGATCGGGGCCTGAACATGCAGGAGGGTGAAAGGCGTGCAAGGAATAGAGTGAATTGGAACGATATGGTATACCGGGGTCGACGTGCTGTCAATAGATTGAACCAGGCATGTGAAACGTCTGGGGTAAACCCTGGAAAGTTCTGTGGGGCCTGGATGTGAAGAGGGAGCTGTTTTCGGTGCATTATTACATGACAGCTAGAGACTGAGTGTGAACGAATGGGACCATTGGTGTCTTTTCCTAGCGCTACCTCGCACACATGAGGGGGGTAGGGTGTTGTTATTCCCTGTGTGGCGAGGTGGCGATGGGAATGAATAAAGGCAGACAGTATGAATTATGTACATGGGTATATATGTATATGTCTGTGTGTGTGTATATATATGTATACATTGAGATGTATAGGTATGTATATGTGCTGTGTGTGGACGTGTATTTGTATACATGTGTATGTGGGTGGGTTGGGCCATTTTTTCGTCTGTTTCCTTGCGCTACCTCGCTAACGCGGGAGACAGCGACAAAGCAAAATAAATAGATAAATAAAATCTGTGTATGTAAATGCATTATACGTTGAAATGTATAGGTGTGTATATGTGCGTGTGTGGGCGTTTATGTATATTAATGTCGTATCTCTTGTGTGATAAGTTCAGTCTTACTAACGTCAGTCACTATGACATTATCTTGCATCCTATCACCAGCTCTGTGGAGGATCACCTTGGGCAGGGGAATACTCAATGATGGAATCTTCGAGCATAGGAAGAGACTTTAGAATATTCCCAATGTTGAATATTCCCAAGTCTTACGGAATATATCGCCATGTCATTGACTATAGACGTCTTAATGTAGTCACTTTAGCTGGTCGATTTCCTTGACCTGCTGTGAGTGACGTCCTTTAAAACCAGGGGAAAATAGCAAAGGAGTCCCAATTTTTCTCTCTGTGAACAAAATGGATTTATAAAATGCCTCATAACCACCCTTAAACTGCCACCCTCCCTTAACCTGCTAACCTCCATTAAACTGCCAAACTCTCTTATACTGCCAAATTTCCTTAAACTGCAAGCCTCCCTTAACCTGCTAACTTCCCTTAAACTGCCACCCTCCCTTAAACTGATAACCTCTCGTAAACTACCATCCTCCCTTAACTGCCAACCTCCCTTAACTGCCAACCTCCCTTAAACTGCCAACCTCCCTTAAACTCATAACCTTCCTTAAAATGCCAACCTTCCTTAAACTCATAACCTCCCTTAAAATGCCAACCTCCCTTAAACTGTCAACCTCCCTTAAAATCATGACCTCCCTTAAACTGCCAATCTCTCTTAAACTGCCAACCTCCCTAAACACTCACGTCAAGAAGAGGAAGCAGAAATCGAACCATCATAAAGGGACTGTTGTCATGTTCACCAAGGTAGAGATTGACGTCAGCTCAGACCTGCAAGAATAACTACAGGTGGAAGGTACCAAAAGCAGAGCAAGAAACACCAGTACACTGAGCACTTCTGACTGTAACGCAATTGAGGAACTGAAGGGATACGGTGCAAAGAATACTTCCCACGTATTCCCTGCGTGTCGTAGAGGGCGACTAAAAGGGGAGGGAGCAGGGGGCTGGAAATCCTCCCCTGCCTTTTTCTGATTTTCGAAAAGAAAGAACAGAGAAGGGGGCCATGTGAAGATATTCCCTCTAAGGCTCAGTCTTCTGTTCTTTACACTACCTCGCTAACGCAGGAAATGGAGCATACATACATATATAAATATATATATATATATATATATATATATATATATATATATATATATATATATATATATATATATATATGAGAGAGAGAGAGAGAGAGAGAGAGAGGGATTATACACGTATGAATGTATATTCACGCAGGTAACATTTATGCCCATGTCAGGCTTTGATCTGTATGCTAACCGTAGTGTGTGTGGTAGTAAACCCGGGTCACTGTGCGGCATATTTACGAGTTGAACGCTATTCTTGAGTTTTTCCTTCACAGTCGTACGTTGGCATTTTTACGAGTGGCAGGACTTACTGGTAAGGTATTTCTCGTAGCTGAGAGATTTTAGCAAGATTTATGGGTGTTTGGCTTTAAAATACGGTTTCTTTCTTTTTTGGATAGGCTCCCTTTATATAAGACACTAAGAATACGTTTTTTTCTTTTTTTCTGACCTATGGAGGTTAATGGAGTAAATGTGGTTTTGCGATACTCATTTCAAGAAACCATGATTTAAACCCTACTATTTCACCATATGCTAATGTTTCTGATTTCTGAAAGAGTAATGAATGCTTTTTTTAAGCAGAAACCTTAAAATGGAATTGAAAAGCTGATCCTAGCGATCTGGGGAAGTCGTCTGCATTAACTATATATTGTTTTTCAATTACCCTCTTCGATTTGTGTGGCTCTGCATTTACGTCACGAATCCTCCCAGGGAAGCAGCTCTTTTTCCCGAGCGTCAAACCGTGATGGGAAGGAAAGAGTACAGCCCACACATTACCTTATGGCTTGTGGGGCAGACCAAGTCTTACCAACGCGTCATCTTAACCGCCAAAAGAGCAGTTTCCCGTGCGTCCCAAGGCTGTAAAGTATATTCGGGAGAGAAGACCATTTGAAACTGGTCACAGGAGTTAATCGCATCGTATCTCAAAATGGATATGAAAGGCTTTTGTGGAAGGGAATAACCAAGGTATAATGGAGATCAGGACAGTAATAACACAGTGTTTACATATCTCATCAAATTTCGGGAGGTGTTTGACTCCAGACCGAAGCTCTGCGATGCTTGGATGATCATCAATACTACTCCAGATCGTGTTAAACAGGTTTGTCTTGTGTGGTAATGAGAAAATCATTTCCATTCCCCATGCTGAAGTATGTATCATGGAATCAAGGATTTCTTCCGCGTGTGAAATTGAAGATTCATCATGTCGTTTGTTTTCGCAATTAGTTGAGTCAACGAGAGAGAGAGAGAGAGAGAGAGAGAGAGAGAGAGAGAGAGAGAGAGAGAGAGAGAGAGAGAGAGAGAGAGAGAGAGAGAGAGAGAGAGAGAGAGAGTCCCGGCACAGTGACCGCATCTCATTATTTCTCATACTTTTGGGCACTGCGGAAGAAACGTGTTATATTACAGAATGAAACTGAAACAGAATGACGTAAAAAGCAACAATGATTTCCTTAAGTTAAGGTTATTGTAGATAATATGTGAGAAACGTGAAATTCCTCGAAGAGACTGGATAACGTATTGCAAGCAAGACGCAGTGAAACATCTCAATAGATATTCCAAATATCAACATTTGAAGGTTAAATATTTAAGGATTTAGCCTTCGGTAACTGCGCCATGACAATCTTCAGTTATCAGAGGAGGAGGAAGGATAATCAGGCTTAATGCATCCTGTATGTATGAGTCACATGTATAATCATCTACATGTCCTTTCTTTTCTATGTTAGCAGAGTTAGCATATATATATATATATATATATATATATATATATATATATATATATATATATATATATATATATATATATATATATATATATATATATATATATATATATATATATATATATATATATATATATATATATATATATATATATATATATATATATATATATATATATATATACATATACATATATATATATATATATATATATATATATATATATATATATATACATATATATATATATATATATATATATATATATATATATATATATATATATATATATATATATATATATATATATATATATATATATATATATATATATATATATATATATATATATGTATATATATATATATATATATATATATATACATATATATATATATATATATATATATATATATATATATATATATATATATATATATATATATATATATATATATATATATATATATATATATATATATATATATGTATATATATATATATATATATATATATATATATATATATATATATATATATATATATATATATATATATATATATATATATATATATATATATATATATATTATCCCTGGGGATAGGGGAGAAAGAATACTTCCCACGTATTCCCTGCGTGTCGTAGAAGGCGACTAAAAGGGGAGGGAGCGGGGGGCTGGAAATCCTCCCCTCTCTTTTTATTTTTTTTTTTCCAAAAGAAGGAACAGAGGGGGCCAGGTGAGGATATCCAAAAAAGGCCCAGTCCTCTGTTCCTAACGCTACCTCGCTAATGCGGGAAATGGCGAATAGTTTAAAAGAAAAAGAAAGATGTATATGTATATATATATATATATATATATATATATATATATATATATATATATATATATATATATATATATATATACATATATATATATGTTGTGGTTTCGTTCCATTTTACACGACAGCTAGACACTAAGTGTGAACGAATGTAGCCTTTGTTATCTTTTCTTATCGCTGCCTCGCGCGCTTGCGGAGAGGGAGAGAGAGAGAGAGAGAGAGAGAGAGAGAGAGAGAGAGAGAGAGAGAGAGAGAGAGAGAGAGAGAGAGGAGAGAGAGAGAGTGGTGTCAACAACAATTGCCACATTCGTTCACACTCAGTCTCTAGATGTCATGTATAGTGCACCGAAACCACAGCTCCCTTTCCACATCCAGGCCCCGCAAAACTTTCCATGGTTTACCCCAGACGCTTCACATGGCCTGGTTCAATCCATTGACAGAACGTCGACCCCGGTATACCACACCGTTCCAATTCACTCTATTCCTTGAACGCCTTTCACCCTCCTGCATGTTCAGGCTCCGATCGTTCAAAATTTTTTTTTACTCCATGCTTCCACCTCCAATTTGGTCTCCCACTTCTCCTCGTTCCCTCCACCTCTGACACATATATCCTCTTTGTCAATCTCTCCTCATTCATTCTCTCCATGTGACCAACCCATTTAAGTTTACCCTCTTCTGCTCTCCCAACTACTTTCTTTTTATTTCCACACATCTCTCTTACCCTTTCATTACTTACTCGATCAAACCACTCCTCACCACATATTGTCCTTAAACATTTCATTTCCAACACATCCACCCTCCTCCGCAACACCCTATCTATAGCCAACGCCTCGCGTCCATATGACATTGTTGGAACCACCATTCCTTCAAACATACCCATTTTTGCTTTCCGAGATAATATTCTCGTCTTCCACACATTTTTCGACGCTCCCAGAACTCTCGCCCCCTCCCCCACCCTGTGACTCACTTCCTCTTCCATGGTTCCATCCGCTGCCAAATCCACTCCCAGATATCTAAAATACTTCACTTCCTCCAGTTTTTCTCCATTCATTCTTACCTCCCAGTTGACCTCTCCCTCAATCCTACTGTACCTAATAACCTTGCTTTTGTTCACATTTACTCTCAGCTTCCTTCTTTCGCACGCTTTACCAAACTCAGTCAACAGCTTTTTGCAGTTTCTCACCCGAATAAGCCACCAGCACTGTATCATCAGCGAACAACAACTGACTCACTTCCCGAGCCCTCTCATCGACAACAGACTGCATACTTGCTCCTCTCTCCAAAACTCTTGCATTTACCTGCCTAACAACCCCATTCACAAACAAATTAAACAACCATGGAGACATCACGCACCCCTGCCGTAAACCGACATTCACTGAGAACCGATCACCTACCTTTCTTCCTACTCGTACACATTCCTTACATCCTCTATAAAAACTTTTCACTGCTTCTAGCAACTTCCCTCCCACACCATATATTCTTTATACCTTCCACAGAGCATCTCTATCAACTCTATCATATTCCTTCTCCAGATCCATAAATGCTATATACAAATCCATTTGATTTCTAAGTATTTCTCACATATATTCTTCAAAGCAAACACCTGATCCAAAAATCCTCTACCACTTCTGAAACCACACTGCTCTTCCCAATCTGATGCTCTGTACATGCTTTAACCCTCTCAATCAATACCCTTCCATATAATTTCCCAGGAATACTTATACCTCTGTAATTTGAGCACTCACCTTTATCCCCTTTGCTTTTGTATAATGGAACTATGCATGCATTCCGGAAATCCTTAGGCACTTCACCATGAGCCATGCATACATTAAATATTTTTATCAACCAGTCAGCAACACAGTCATTCCCTTTTCTAATATATTCCATTGCAATACCATCCGAATCCGACGCCTTGCCGGCTTTTATCTTCTGCAAAGCTTTCACTACCTCTTCTTTGTTAACCAAACTATTCTCCCTAACTCTCTCACTTCGCACACCACCTCGACCAAAACAGCCTATATCTGCCACTCTATCATCTAACACATTCAACAAACCTTCAAAATACTCACTCCATCTCTTTCTCACATCGCCAATACTTGTTATTACCTCCACATTAGCCCCCTTCACCGATGTTCCCATTTGCTCTCTCGTCTTACGCACTTTATTTACCACCTACCACAACATCTTTTTATTCTCCCTAAATCTTAATGATACTCTCTCACCCTAACTCTCATTTACCCTCTTTTTCACTTCTTGCACCTTTCTCTTGACCTCCTGCTTCTTCCTTTTATACATCTCCCAGTCATTTTTATAATTTCCTTACAAAAATCGTCTAAACGCCTCTCTCTTCTCTTTCACTAATAATCTTGCTTCTTCATCCCACCACTCACTACCCTTTCCAATCTGTCCACCTCCCACGCTTCTTATGCCACAAGCAACTTTTGCGCAAGTCATCACTGATTCCCTAAATGCATCCCATTCCTCCTCCACTCCCCTTATGTCCTTTGCTCTCACCAACTGAAGTTACGATTTGGATTCTTTAGGAGATGCCTTGATGAACAAATGATGCCAAGATCTGTCCTACCCAAGCGATTGTTGCAGCTGTCTGGTTGACCATTTGACCAATCCCAAAACATCATTTTAAAGAAACACATTGAATTAAAGAAGATTGAAATGGAGGAGGCTTTTCGTATTACAAGGGAGAAGAAACGTGCCTTTCAAATGGCAATACCGACATATTGGAAGAACCGGATGTTGGACTGTTGCTATAATAGATTAAAGAATGAGCACAATAGGCTACAAATGAAACTAAATTATAAATTGTAAGTTTTATTAAAAACAGCGACTGGACTAAGAACACGCACCCTTCTTTTGTGATAAACATGTCTAATAAACAACTAAATAAGGATTCCTGGTGTGCATTAGGCCATGGATTTAGTTTTGTGCGCTCTAACATGGAAGGCAGCTGTGTTGATGTCACAAAGTCTTTTTGTAATCTAGAGAAGTACAGTTATTTAACTAATGATGAAATTAATATCTGTAAGGGTGTAGTGTATGACAGTTTGTCAAAACCAGTGGAAGCTAATTGCCCTAAAAGATTCATAAGAGCTATTAACACCTTAAAAAAAAGACAAGGATATACATATTACTAAAGCAGATAAGGCTAACACTGTTGTGATTTTAGACAAAAGTTACTATCTATCTAAAATGAATAATCTCTTAAATGATGACACAACATACTCTAGACTCAATAAAAGAACCCCAAGAAGCAGTTAATTCCAATTCTAATAAAAAAAATGAGTTTGTTGTTGTAAGGTAATGGTTCTCTTGTCAAAAGTTTGTCATCTTTGTCCCCTTCATTTTATGGACTTATCATACGTATGGACTTATCAAAACACATGAACAAAATGTTCCAGCAAGACCTATAG
The DNA here is from genome assembly GCF_036320965.1 of Panulirus ornatus. Classification (NCBI taxonomy): domain Eukaryota; kingdom Metazoa; phylum Arthropoda; class Malacostraca; order Decapoda; family Palinuridae; genus Panulirus; species Panulirus ornatus. The sequence continues at coordinate 5,923,438 of NC_092294.1, read as the reverse complement.
TGAGTTCAGTAGACTCCATCACGTATAAATTGTCAAAATGGTTAGTTTCTTTATTAAGCCCTTTAGTGGGTAAGATATCAAATTCTAATATCATGAACAATGTGCATTTAGTCACCAAGCTAAACAATATCAATGTTAATTTTGATTTCAAATTAGTTAGCTTTGATGTTTCCTCATTTTTCACTAAAGATCCAGTTGATGACCTTTTAGAATATTTATTTGATGTCTTGGATGATATTCATTCACCTGTTTCAAAGTCTGTTTTCATTGAACTGATAAAACTGAGCATAAAATATTATGTTTTTCAATTCCCTGGATATAATTATCTTCAAAAATTTGGTATGGCAATGGGTAACCCTCTTTCGCTTGTACCAAGTAATCTTTATATGGATTTTTATTAAAACAAAATTACTAAAGGATATCTTACCTTCTAATGAAATATAGTTTTCGTGTCAATGGGAGCTTTAGGCTCAACTCTATAAAATGATTTCTTTGCTAACTTAAGGGATTTATCAATGAACGATCTAGGGTACTTTAACTTAGAACCAATAGAATATATCTTCTTAAACTAATCATCAATGTAATCTGGACTGCATATACGTAATGCTCTAAGAAACATAGATTGAAATGATGATAATGTAACTCTGTAATGCTGAGTTGAGTAATAATGGATATATGAGCATACATTGGTAGGTTTTCGGTATATGCTAGACTTAAACTTGTTTCCACCTATGGATCATGAAACAAATAAAAATTTACAAATATTTTTCTTCTTACTTAACAATTTAGTACCTTCCATCAAATCTACTGTAGAAAATTAAAATAATACTGTGCTACCATTTTTAGATTGCATGATCCATAGGTACGGAAACAAGTTTAAATTTAGCATATACAGAAAACCTACCAATATATGCTCATATATCCATTATTATTCATCTTAACATGACAGAGTTGAAATATCATTTTTTCAACCTATGTTCTTTGGGGCATTACTATTTGCAGCCCAGAGTTTATTGATGATGAGTTTGAGAAGATATATTCTATTGGTTCTAAGTTTAAGTACCCTAGATGTTTCATTGATAAATCCTTTAAGTTAGCAAAGAAATCATTTTATAGACTTGAGCCCAAACCACCCATTGACATCAAGAATCTTTTAGTTCTTCCTTTAATAATAATGTTGCTTAAATCCTTTAATGTAAATGTTGCTTTCAGCAACATTAATACTATAAAGAATATCTTCATTAGGATTTCAACAGAAAATTCTCCTGGGTGCATCTATGAAGTGCCATGTGGAGATTGTGATAAGTTTTATGTTGGGCAGACTGGTAAGGA
>NC_092294.1:5839606-5919606 GCF_036320965.1 Panulirus ornatus | reverse complement strand
AACATCCATGGAGACACCGCACACCCCTGCCGCAAACCTACATTCACTGAGAACCAATCACTTTTCTCTCTTCCTACAAGTACACATGCCTTACATCCTCGATAAAAACTTTTCACTGCTAACAACTAGCCTCCCACACCATATATTCTTAAAACCTTCCAAAGAGCATCTCTATCAACTCTATCAAATGCCTTCTCCAGATCCATAAATGCTACATACAAATCCATTTATTTTTCTAAGTATTTCTCACATACATTCTTCAAAGCAAACACCTGATCCACACATCCACTACCACTTCTGAAACTACACTGCTCTTCCCCAATCTGATTCTCTGTACATGCCTTCACACTCTCAATCAATACCCTCCCATATAATGGAAAAAATGTAGCTTAGACATTGAAGCTTATTGATACAGTGGTTAAATTGATGAGAACTACTATTGACGTTTGTGTAAATAAATTATACATTTCCTTTTTCCATAGCCAGAGGTTGAACCATCATGTGACATTCATTTTTTCATTTCATTTCAAGCTAGAAGTTTCAGTTTTCTAAATTGTTTCTTACATTTTTCATATGTATATATATGTATGTGTGTGTGTGTGTATATGTGCGTATGTATGTGTATATGTGTGTATGTGTGTGTGTATATATATATATATATATATATATATATATATATATATATATATATATTATCCCTGGGGATAGGGGTGAAAGAATACTTCCCACGCATTCCTCGCGTGTCGTAGAAAGCGACTAGAGGGGACGGGAGCAGGAGGCCAGAAATCCTCCCCTCCTTGTATTTTTTTAACTTTCTAAAATGGGAAACAGAATAAGGAGTCACGCGGGGAGTGCTCATCCTCCTCGAAGGCTCAGATTGGGGGTGCCTAAATGTGTGTGGATGTAACCAAGATGTGAAAAAAGGAGAGACAGGTAGTATGTTTGAGGAAAGGAACCTGGATGTTTTGGCTCTGAGTGAAACGAAGCTCAAGGGTAAAGGGGAAGAGTGGTTTGGGAATGTCTTGGGAGTAAAGTCAGGGGTTAGTGAAAGGACAAGCGCAAGGGAAAGAGTAGCAGTACTCCTGAAACAGGAGTTGTGGGAGTATGTGATAGAATGTAAAAAAGTAACTTCTCGATTAATATGGGTAAAACTGAAAGTTGATGGAGAGAGATGGGTGATTATTGGTGCATATGCACCTGGGCATGAAAAGAAAGATCATGAGAGGCAGGTGTTTTGGGAGCAGCTGAATGAGTGTGTTAGTGGTTTTGATGCACGAGACCGGGTTATAGTGATGGGTGATTTGAATGCAAAGGTGAGTAATGTGGCAGTTGAGGGAATAATTGGTATACATGGGGTGTTCAGTGTTGTAAATGGAAATGGTGAAGAGCTTGTAGATTTATGTGCTGAAAAAGGACTGATGATTGGGAATACCTGGTTTAAAAAGCGAGATATACATAAGTATACTTATGTAAGTAGGAGAGATGGCCAGAGAGCGTTATTGGACTACGTGTTAATTGACAGGCGTGCGAAAGAGAAACTTTTGGATGTTAATGTGCTGAGAGGTGCAACTGGGGGATGACTGATCATTATCTTGTGGAGGCTAAGGTGAAGATTTGTATGGGTTTTCAGAAAAGAAGAGTGAATGTTGGGGTGAAGAGGGTGGTGAGAGTAAGTGAGCTTGGGAAGGAGACTTGTGTGAGGAAGTACCAGGAGAGACTGAGTACAGAATGGAAAAAGGTGAGAACAATGGAAGTAAGGGGAGTGGGGGAGGAAGGGGATGTATTTAGGGAATCAGTGATGGATTGCGCAAAAGATGCTTGTGGCATGAGAAGAGTGGGAGGTGGGTTGATTAGAAAGGGTAGTGAGTGGTGGGATGAAGAAGTAAGATTATTAGTGAAAGAGAAGAGAGAGGCATTTGGACGATTTTTGCTGGGAAAAAATGCAATTGAGTGGGAGATTTATAAAAGAAAGAGACAGGAAGTCAAGAGAAAGGTGCAAGAGGTGAAAAAGAGGGCAAATGAGAGTTGGGGTGAGAGAGTATCATTAAATTTTAGGGAGGATAAAAAGATGTTCTGGAAGGAGGTAAATAAAGTGCGTAAGACAAGGGAGCAAATGGGAACTTTAGTGAACAGTGCAAATGGGGAGGTGATAACAAGTATTGGTGATGTGAGCGAGTATTTTGAAGGTTTGTTGAGTGTGTTTGATGATAGAGTGGCAGATATAGGGTGTTTTGGTCGAGGTGGTGTGCAAAGTGAGAGGGTTAGGGAAAATGATTTGGTAAACAGAGGAGAGGTAGTAAAAGCTTTGCGGAAGATGAAAGCCGGCAAGGCAGCAGGTTTGGATGGTATTGCAGTGGAATTTATTAAAAAAGGGGGTGACTGTATTGTTGACTGGTTGGTAAGGTTATTTAATGTATGTATGACTCATGGTGAGGTGCCTGAGGATTGGCGGAATGCGTGCATAGTGCCATTGTGCAAAGGCAAAGGGGATAAGAGTGAGTGCTCAAATTACAGAGGTATAAATTTGTTGAGTATTCCTGGTAAATTATATGGGAGGGTATTGATTGAGAGGGTGAAGGCATGTACAGAGCATCAGATTGGGGAGGAGCAGTGTGGTTTCAGAAGTGGTAGAGGATGTGTGGATCAGGTGTTTACTTTGAAAAATGTATGTGAGAAATACTTAGAAAAGCAAATGGATATGTATGTAGCATTTATGGATCTGCAGAAGGCATATGATAGAGTTGATAGAGATGCTCTGTGGAGGGTATTAAGAATATATGGTGTGGGAGGCAAGTTCTTAGAAGCAGTGAAAAGTTTTTATCGAGGATGTAAGGCATGTGTACGTGTAGGAATAGAGGAAAGTGATTGGTTCTCAGTTAATGTAGGTTTGCGGCAGGGGTGTGTGATGTCTCCATGGTTGTTTAATTTGTTTATGGATTGGGTTGTTTGGGAGGTGAATGCAAGAGTTTTGGAAAGAGGGGCAAGCATGAAGTCTGTTGGGGATGAGAGAGCTTGGGAAGTGAGTCAGTTGTTGTTCGCTGATGATACAGCGCTGGTGGCTGATTCATGTGAGAAACTGCAGAAGCTGGTGACTGAGTTTGGTAAAGTGTGTGAAAGAAGAAATTTAAGAGTAAATGTGAATAAGAGCAAGGTTATTAGGTACAGTAGGGTTGAGGGTCAGTTCAATTGGGAGGTGAGTTTGAATGGGGAAAAACTGGAGGAAGTGAAGTGTTTTAGATATCTGGGAGTGGATCTGGCAGCGGATGGAACCATGGAAGTGGAAGTGGATCATAGGGTGGGGGAGGGGGCGAAAATTCTGGGAGCCTTGAAGAATGTGTGGAAGTCGAGAACATTATCTCGGAAAGCAAAAATGGGTATGTTTGAAGGAATAGTGGTTCCAACAATGTTGTATGGTTGCGAGGCGTGGGCTATGGATAGAGTTGTGCGCAGGAGGATGGATGTGCTGGAAATGAGATGTTTGAGGACAATGTGTGGTGTGAGGTGGTTTGATCGAGTAAGTAACGTAAGGGTAAGAGAGGTGTGTGGAAATAAAAAGTGCGTGGTTGAGAGAGCAGAAGAGGGTGTTTTTGAAATGGTTTGGGCACATGAGTGCAATACCATCCAATGAGTGAGGAAAGATTGACCAAGAGGATATATGTGTCGGAGCTGTAGGGAACGAGGAGAAGAGGGAGACCAAATTGGAGGTGGAGGGATGGAGTGAAATAGATTTTGTGTGATCGGGGCCTGAACATGCAGGAGGGTGAGAGGAGGGCAAAGAATAGAGTGTATTGGAGCGATATGGTATACCGGGTTGACGTGCTGTCAGTGGATTGAATCAAGGCATGTGAAGCGTCTGGGGTAAACCATAGAAAGCTGTGTAGGTATGTATATTTGCGTGTGTGGACGTGTGTATATGCATGTGTATGGGGGTGGGTTGGGCCATTTCTTTCGTCTGTTTCCTTGCGCTACCTCGCAAACGCGGGAGACAGCGACAAAGCAAAAAAAAAAAAAAAAAATTTACCAGGAATACTCAACAAACTTATTACTCTGTAATTTGAGCACTCACTCTTATCCCCTTTGCCTTTGTACAATGACACTAGGCAAGCATTCCGCCAATCCTCAGGCACCTCACCATGAATCATACATACGTCAAATAACCTTACCAATCAGTCAACAATACAGTCACCTGCTTTTTTATTAAATTCCACTGCAATACCATCCAAACCTGCTGCCTTGCCGGCTTTCATCTTCGGTAATGCTTTTACTACCTCTTCTCTGTTTACCAAATCATTTTCCCTAACCCTCTCACTTTGCACACTCGACCAAAACACGCTGTATCTGCCACTCTATCATGAAACACATTCAACAAACCTTCAAAATAGTCACTCCATCTCCTTCTCACATCACCACTACTTGTTATCACCTCCCCATTAGCCCCCTTCACTGAAGTTCCCTTTTGCTCCCTTGTCTTACGCACTTTATTTCCCCCTTCCAAAACATCTTTTTATTCTCCGTGAAATTTAATGATACTCTCTCACACCAACTCTCATTTGCCCTATTTTTCACCTCTTGCACCTTTCTCTTGACCTCCTGCCTCTTTCTTTTATACCTCTCCCACTCAATTGCATTCTTTCCCTGCAAAAATCGTCCAAATGCCTCTCTCTTCTCTTTCACTAATAATCTTACTTCTTCATCCCACCACTCACTACCTTTTCTAATCAACCCAATTCCCACGCTTCTCATGCCACAAGCTTCTTTTGCGCAAGCCATCACTGCTTTCCTAAATACATCCCATTCCTCTCCAACTACACTTACCTCCTTTGTTTGTCTCTCCTGGTACTTCCTCACACGAGTCTCCTTCCCAAGCTCACTTACTCTCACCACTCTCTTCACCCCAACATTCTCTCTTCTTTTCTGAAAACCCCCACAAATCTTCACCTTAGCCTCCACAAGATAATGATCAGACATCCCTCCAATTGCACCTCTCAGCACATTAACATCCAAAAGTCTCTTTCTTGCGTCTATCAATTAACACGTAATCCAATAACGCTCTCTGGCCATCTCTCCTACTTACATACGTATACTTATGTATATCTCGCTTTTTAAATCAGGTATTCCCAATCACCTGTCCTTTTTCAGCACATAAATCTACAAGCTCTTCACCATTTCCATTCACAACACTGAACACTCCATGTATACCAATTATTCCCTCAACTGCCACATTACTCACCTTTGCATTCAAATCACCCATCACTATAACACGGTCTTGTGCATCACAACTACTAACAGACTCATTCAGCTGCTCCAAAAACACTTGCCTCTCATGATCTTTCTTCTCATGCCTAGGGGCATATGCACCAATAATCACCCATCTCTCTCCATCAAGTTTCAGTTTTACCCATATCCATCTAGAATTTACTTTCTTACACTCTGTCACATACTCCCACATCTCCTGATTCAGGAGTAGTGCTACTCCTTCCCTTGGTATACATGGGGTGTTCAGTGTTGTAACTGTAATAGGTATTAAGAGTATATGGTGTGGGAGACAAGTTACTGGAAGCGGTGAAAAGTTTTTATCGAGGAAGTAAGGCATGTGTACGATTAGGAAGAAAGGAAAGTGATTGGTTGTCAGTAAATGTCGGTTTGCGGCAGGGGTGCGTGATGTCTCCGCGGTTGTGTAATTTGTTTATGGATGAGGTTGTTAGGGAGGTGATACAAGAGGTTTGGAGAGAGGGGACAACTATGAAGTCTGTTTTGGATGAGAGGGCTTGGGAATGAGTCAGTTGCTGTTCGCTGATGATACAACGCCTGATGGCTGATTTGGGTGAGACTGCAGAAGCTGGTGACTAAGTTTGGTAAAGTGTGTAAAAGAAGAAAGCTGAGAGTAAATGTGAATAAGAGCAAAGTTATTAAGTACAGTAGGGTTGAGTGACAAGTCAATTAGGAGATACGTTTAAATGGAGAAACACTGGAGGAAGTGAAGTGTTTTATATATCTGGGAGTGGATTTGGCAACGGATGGAACCATGGAAGCGGAAGTGAGTCACAGGGTGGGGGAGGAGGCGAAAGTTCTGAGAGCGTTGAAGAATGTGTGGAAGGCGAGAACATTATCTCGGAAAGCAAAAATGGGCATGTTTAAAGAAATAGTGGTTCCAACAATGTTATATGGTTGCGAAACGTGGGCTATAGATATGGTTGTGCGGAGGAGGGTGGATGTTTGAGGACAATATGTGGTGTGAGGTGGTTTGATCGAGTAAGTAATGAGAGGGTAAGAGAGATAAGTCGTATTAAAAAAAAAAGTGTGGTTGAGAGAGCAGAAGATGGTGTATTTAAATGGTTTGGTCATATGGAGAGAATGAGTGAGGAAATATTGACAAACAGGATATGTCAGAGGAGGAGGGAGCGAGGAGGAGTGAGAAACCAAATTGTAGGTGGAAGGATGGAGTGAGAAAGATTTTGAGCGATCGGGGCCTTAACATGCAGGAGCGTGAAAGGCCTGCAAGGAATAGAGTGAATTCTAACGATTTCGTGTACCGCGGTGCTTTCAATGGATTGAACCAGGGCATGTGAAGCGTCGTGGGTAAGCCATGGAAAGTTTTGTGGGCCCTGGATGTGGAAAGGGAGCTGTGGTTTCGATACAGCATACATGACAGCTAGAGACTGAGTGTGAACGAATGTGGCATTTGTTGTCTTTTCCTAACGCTACCTCGCACGCATGCTGGGGGAGGTTGTTGTTATTTCATGTGTGGCATGGTGGCGAAGGGAATGAATAAAGGCAGCAAGTATGAATTGTGTGCATATGTATATATGTATATGTCTGTGTAGGAATATATATGTATACGTTGAAATGTATAGGTATGTGTATGTGAGTGTGTGGACGTGTATGTATATACAAGTGTATGTTGGTCGGTTGTGCATGTGTGCCGTCAGTAAACAACTTTATGAATCAAGACTCACATGCTTATAAAATGGTTTTGATGATAAAGTTATCACATGTGCAATTACGCACAAGATGTGTGATTCTATCCAATTCTGGTTCAATGACATAGTATTTCGGAGATTTTCTTAAAACCAGTAAGTTTCTTGGATTAAGGAAGTGGATAAATAATTCCTCATTGTTTATGTCTTTAAATGGTTAACGTTGCAAGACCAAAGACATCATCAACAGGTGTAAAAGATAATGATAAGTGAAAGGAATCTGAAAATTAACTTTAAACGTTCTCATTGATCAGTAAATGAAATTACATAAAGCTATAAATTTTCTCATGGATAAATGAATGAATTTGATAGTTATAAACATTTCCATGGGTAAATAGATGAACTGAGATAAAACTATCGACATTTTAATGGAGAAATAAATGAACTTGTGACCTGAAAATAATGCAGCAATTTACATTGTAATAACAAAAATCCTGGCATTAGATGTAACCCGGAGTTCTTAAAAAATCTTCATCTCCGAATTTCTTTGAGCATCTTGAATCTCAGACGAATCTCTGATCATCAGTATTGCTTTCGCAAGGTGAAACCCACTGGGGATGTCTTCATTTCCTGGACTGCAAATATCTTGCCATCGTCTCTGAGAGACTTGAAGGACTCGTATCTTATATTTCTTCATATCTCGAGATCTTTTGAGTGGATGTGGGGCACGTAAGTCTCCAAGCTTCCCTGCTTTTGTTATCTTTCTTCAATCTGTCTTTCTTATCTATCTTCCTCCCTGGTTAGTCTCTTCCTACAGTTGATGTTGATTCAACCCCTCTTTCCAAAATAAAAGAAAATACAGTTACCAAGACAAATGGAATATAAATCAAAGCTAAAAGATGTAGTGCGGACGTGGGAAAAAGCTTCTTTTCCCACAGGTGTGTTGAGCACTGGAATAAGTTACCGCCACGCGTAGTAAATGCTAAAACTATAAATACCTTTAAAAGTCATTTAGACAAATATTTCATGAATTCAGGTATACTTTGATAAGGACGCCAGAAATAAACGTATAAACGACAGCGGTAACGGGGAAACTAGAAGGCTAGTGTGCAGCAGCGGAGAGTCGGTGATAGCTTAAAAAAGTACTGAACGGAATTCCATTATCTTGTCAAGTTAAATCTGGATCAGTCAGGCCTCATGTTATCTATCTTTCTCATGTAAACCCGTCCCTCTCTCTTTTCCACTTCTTTCATGCCTTATCTCCGTCAACGATTTTCTTTCCTAAAAAAAAAAAAGTCTCTGATGATTGAACACTTCTTACAAATCTTTTTTTGCCCATCCGAGGCACTCAAAATATCGACCAGGCCCTAAAGGAAGGTTGAACAGCTGAGTTGACTGTAGACAGACTGCTGCAACCAGGGTTCGACCCTTACTCGGGCGCACCCGACCTCGAGCGGCACGTGAGTTCTTCACGTTCAGCAACGCTAACCAATACACCACTGAGTTCAATTACTCAGCTCCATATTCCCTTATTCTTCTTCTATCTTGTCATAACTATCTCCATAAACTCGGGACTAGAAAGAATTTACCAACACACCAGACGCCACGTAGTTTAGTGTTGACGCTTCTAAAACTAATGGTATGCTTTAAATTTCTCTCTTAAAAATCCAACACTGCTTTAATGTATTCTTTGACGGCTCTGTGCAGTAATTAAACCACTCAACACAATAAACACACTCGGTATCACCGTCATACTTCATTCATCTTCGACGCCCATCATTAAACGAAAAGCTAATTACGACCGTAAGAAATTTGGGGGTCCTGTTGTGATGCTGAGGACTCGTCTCTCCTGAATCGTTGTTCCGAATATGTAAAGGATTGAATCGTCCTCGTACTGGAGATGATGAGATGATCTAGTCATATATACTGAAGAGAGTGAGTCGAATCTAATGTATTTCATCTTCTTTAACCTCCAAACTTGCCTTACTCCGAGACTCTCTCTCTCTCTCTCTCTCTCTCTCTCTCTCTCTCTCTCTCTCTCTCTCTCTCTCTCTCTCTCTCTCTCTCTCTCTCTCTCTCTCTCTATCTATCTATCTATCTATCCATCTATCTATCTATCTATCTTATTATATTATATTATTTTTCATTATACTTTGTCGCTGTCTCCAGTGTTAGCGAGGTAGCGCAAGGAAACAGACGAAAGAATGGCCCAACCCACCCATATACACATGCATATACATACATGTCCACACGCGCATATACATACCTACACATTTCAACGTATTCATATATAAACATACACAGATATATACATATATAAACGAACATAATTCATACTTGCTGCCATTATTCACTCCCATCGCCACCACGCCACACATGAAATGCCAACCCCCTCCCGCCGCATGCGCGCGAGGTAACGTTTGGAAAAGACAATAAAGGCCACATTCATTCACACTTAGTCTCTATCTGTCATGTATAATGCACCGAAACCACAGCTCCCTTTCCACATCCAGGCCCCACAAAACTTTCCATGGTTTACCCCATACGCTTCACATGCGCTGATTTAATCCATTGACAGCACGTCGACTCCGGTATACTACATCGTTCCAATTCACTTTATTCCTTGCACGCCTTCCACTCTCCTGCATGTTCAGGCCCCGATCACTCAAAATCTTTTTCACTCCATTCTTCCACCTCCAATTCGGTCTCCTACTTCTCCGCGTTCCCTCCACCTCTGACACATATATATCCTCTTTATCAATCTTTCCTCATTCATTTTCTCCATGTGACCAAACCATTTCAAAACACCCTCTTCTGATTTCTCAACCACACTCTTTCTATTACCATACATCTCTATTACCCTTTCATTACTTACTCGATCAAACCACTTCACACCACATGTCCTAAAACATCTCATTTCCAACACATCCATCCTCCTCCGAACAACTCTATCTATAGCCCACGCCTCGCAACCATATAACATTGTTGGAACCACTATTTCTACAAACACACCCATTTTTGCTTTCCGAGATAATGTTCTCGACTTCCAAACATTTCTCAACGCTCTGAGAACTTTCTCCCCCTCCCAAACCCTGTGTCTCACTTCCGCTTCCATGGTTCCATCCGCTGCCAAATCCACTCCCAGATATCTAAAACACTTCACTGCCTCCAGTTTTTTTCCAATCACACTTACCTCCTAATTGACTTGTCCCTCAACCCTACTGTACCTAATAACCTTGGTCTTATTCACATTTACTCTCAACTTTCTTCTTTCACACACTTTACCAAACTCAGTCACCAGCTTCTGCAGTTTCTCACATGAATCAGCCACCAGCGCTGTATCATCAGCCAACATCAACTGACACACTTCCCAAGCTCTCTCGTCCACAACAGACTCCATACTTGTTCCTCTCTCCAAAACTGTTGCATTCACTATCCTAGCAACCCCATCCATAAACAAATTAAGCAACCATGGAGACATCACGCACCCCTGCCGCAAACCTGCATCCACTGAGAACCAATCACTTTCCTCTCTTCCTACTCGTACACATGCCTTAAATCCTCGATAAAAACTTTTCACTGCTTCTAACAACTTCCCTCCCACACTATATATTCTTAATTCCTTCCACAGAGCATCTCTATCAACTTTATCATATGCCTTCTCCAGATCCATAAATGCTACATACAAATCCATTTGCTTTTCTAAGTGTTTCTTACATACATTCTTTAAATCAAACACCTGATCCACACATCCTCTACCACTTCTGAAACCACACTGCTCTTCCCCAATCTGATGATCTGTACATGCCTTAACCCTCTCAATCAAATACCCTCCCATATAATTTTCCAGGAATACTCAACAAACTTATACCTCTGTAATTTGATCACTCACCTTTGTCCCCTTTGCCTCTGTACAATGGCACTATGCATGCATTCCGCCAATCCTAAGGCATCTCACCATGAGTCATACATACTTTAAATATCCTTACCAGTCAACAACACAGTTACCCACTTTTTTAATGAATTCCGCTGCAATACCATCCAAACCCGCTGCCTTGCCGGCTTTCATCTTCCACAAAGGTTTTACTACCTCTTCTCTGTTTACCAAATCATTCTCCGTAACCCTCTCACTTCGCACACCACTTCGACCAAAACACCCTATGTCTGCCACTCTATCGTCTGACACATTCAACAAACCTTCAAAATAATCACTCCATCTCATCACATCACCACTACTTATTATCACCTCCCCAGTTGCCCCTTTCACCGATGTTTCCATTTGTTCTCTTGTCTTACACACTTTATTTACCTCCTTCCAAAACATCTTTTTATTCTCTCTAAAATCTAATGATACTCCCTCACCCCAACTCTCATTTGCCCTCTTTTTCACCTCTTGCACATTTTTCTTGACCTCCTGCCTCTTTCTTTTATGCACTCAAGGTCATTTGCATTATTTCCCTGCAAAACTCGTCCAAATGCCACCCTCTTCTCTTTCACTAATAATCTTACTTCTTCATCCCACCACTCACTACCCTTTCTAATCTCCTCACCTCCCACGCTTCTCATGCCATAAGCAGCTTTTGCGCAAGCCATCACTGTTTCCCTAAATACATCCTATTCCTCTCCCACTCCCCTTATGTCGTTCGTTCTCATCTTTTTCCATTCTCATCTCGGTCTCTTCTGGTACTTCCTCTCACAAGTCTCCTTTGTAAGCTCACTTACTCTCACCACGCTATTCACCCCAACATTGTCTCTTCTTTTCTGAAAATCTCTACAAATTTTCACTTTCGTCTCCACAAGATAATGAACAGACATCCCTTCCGTTGCACCTCTCAGCACGTTATCATCCAAAAGTCTCTCTTTCGCGCGTCTATCAATTAACAAGTAAAAATAATAACGCTCTCTGGCCATCTCTCCTACCTACATACGTATACTTATGTATGTCTATCTAAACCAGGTATTCCCAATCAGTAGTCATTTTTCAGCACATAAATCTATCTACAAGCTCTTCACCATATCCATTTGCAACACTGAACACCCATGTACACCAATTATTCCCTCAACTGCCACATTACTCATCTTTGCATTCAAATCACCCATCACTATACCCCGGTCTCGTGCATCAAAACTACTAACACACTCACTCAGCCGCTCACAAAACACTTGCCTGTCGTGATCTTTCTTCTCATGCCCAGGTGCATATGCTCCATTAATATATATATATATATATATATATATATATATATATATATATATATATATATATATATATATATATATATGTTTAATTTGTTTATGGATGGGGTTGTTAGGGAGGTGAATGCAAGAGTTTTGGAAAGAGGGGCAAGTATGAAGTCTGTTGGGGATGAGAGAGCTTGGGAAGTGAGTCAGTTGTTGTTCGCTGATGATACAGCGCTGGTGGCTGATTCATGTGAGAAACTGCAGAAGCTGGTGACTGAGTTTGGTAAAGTGTGTGAAAGAAGAAAGTGAAGAGTAAATGTGAATAAGAGCAAGGTTATTAGGTACAGTAGGGTTGAGGGTCAGTTCAATTGGGAGGTGAGTTTGAATGGAGAAAAACTGGAGGAAGTGAAGTGTTTTAGATATCTGGGAGTGGATCTGGCAGCGGATGGAACCATGGAAGCGGAAGTGGATCATAGGGTGGGGGAGGGGGCGAAAATTCTGGGAGCCTTGAAGAATGTGTGGAAGTCGAGAACATTATCTCGGAAAGCAAAAATGGGTATGTTTGAAGGAATAGTGGTTCCAACAATGTTGTATGGTTGCGAGGCGTGGACTATGGATAGAGTTGTGCGCAGGAGGATGGATGTGCTGGAAATGAGATGTTTGAGGACAATGTGTGGTGTGAGGTGGTTTGATCGAGTAAGTAACGTAAGGGTAAGAGAGATGTGTGGAAATAAAAAGAGCGTGGTTGAGAGAGCAGAAGAGGGTGTTTTGAAATGGTTTGGTCACATGGAGAGAATGAGTGAGGAAAGATTGACCAAGAGGATATATGTGTCGGAGGTGGAGGGAACGAGGAGAAGAGGGAGACCAAATTGGAGGTGGAAAGATGGAGTGAAAAAGATTTTGTGTGATCGGGGCCTGAACATGCAGGAGGGTGAAAGGAGGGCAAAGAATAGAGTGAATTGGAGCGATGTGGTATACCGGGGTTGATGTGCTGTTAGTGGATTGATTCAAGGCATGTGTATGGGGGTGGGTTGGGCCATTTCTTTCGTCTGTTTCCTTGCGCTACCTCGCAAACGCGGGAGACAGCGACAAAGCAAAAAAAAAAAAAAAAAAAAAATATATATATATATATATATATATATATATATATATATATATATATATATATATATATATATTTATTTTATTTATTATACTTTGTCGCTGTCTCCCGCGTTTGCGAGGTAGCGCAAGGAAACAGACGAAAGAAATGGCCCAACCCCCCCCATACTCATGTATATACATACGTCCACACACGCAAATATACATACCTACACAGCTTTCCATAGCTTACCCCAGACGCTTCACATGCCTTGATTCAATCCACTGACAGCACGTCAACCCCGGTATACCACATAGCTCCAATTCACTCTATTCCTTGCCCTCCTTTCACCCTCCTGCATGTTCAGGCCCCGATCACACAAAATCTTTTTCACTCCATCTTTCCACCTCCAATTTGGTCTCCCTCTTCTCCTTGTTCCCTCCACCTCCGACACATATCCTCTTGGTCAATCTTTCCTCACTCATCCTCTCCATGTGCCCAAACCACTTCAAAACACCCTCTTCTGCTCTCTCAACCACGCTCTTTTTATTTCCACACATCTCTCTTACCCTTACGTTACTCACTCGATCAAACCACCTCACACCACACATTGTCCTCAAACATCTCATTTCCAGCACATCCATCCTCCTGCGCACAACTCTATCCATAGCCCACGCCTCGCAACCATACAACATTGTTGGAACCACTATTCCTTCAAACATACCCATTTTTGCTTTCCGAGATAATGTTCTCGACTTCCACACATTCTTCAAGGCCCCCAGAATTTTCGCCCCCTCCCCCACCCTATGATCCACTTCCGCTTCCATGGTTCCATCCGCTGCCAGATCCACTCCCAGATATCTAAAACACTTCACTTCCTCCAGTTTTTCTCCATTCAAACTCACCTCCCAATTGACTTGACCCTCAACCCTACTGTACCTAATAACCTTGCTCTTATTCACATTTACTCTCAACTTTCTTCTTCCACACACTTTACCAAACTCAGTCACCAGCTTCTGCAGTTTCTCACATGAATCAGCCACCAGCGCTGTATCATCAGCGAACAACAACTGACTCACTTCCCAAGCTCTCTCATCCCCAACAGACTTCATACTTGCCCCTCTTTCCAAAACTCTTGCATTTACCTCCCTAACAACCCCATCCATAAACAAATTAAACAACCATGGAGACATCACACACCCCTGCCGCAAACCTACATTCACTGAGAACCAATCACTTTCCTCTCTTCCTACACGTACACATGCCTTACATCCTCGATAAAAACTTTTCACTGCTTCTAACAACTTTCCTCCCACACCATATATTCTTAATACCTTCTACAGAGCATCTCTATCAACTCTATCATATGCCTTCTCCAGATCCATAAATGCTACATACAAATCCATTTGCTTTTCTAAGTATTTCTCACATACATTCTTCAAAGCAAACACCTGATCCACACATCCTCTACCACTTCTGAAACCACACTGCTCTTCCCCAATCTGATGCTCTGTACATGCCTTCACCCTCTCAATCAATACCCTCCCATATAATTTACCAGGAATACTCAACAAACTTATACCTCTGTAATTTGAGCACTCACTCTTATCCCCTTTGCCTTTGTACAATGGCACTATGCACGCATTCCGCAAATCCTCAGGCACCTCACCATGAGTCATACATACATTAAATAACCTTACCAACCAGTCAAAAATACAGTCACCCCCTTTTTTAATAAATTCCACTGCAATACCATCCAAACCTGCTGCCTTGCCGGCTTTCATCTTCCGCAAAGCTTTCACTACCTCTTCTCTGTTTACCAAATCATTTTCCCTAACCCTCTCACTTTGCACACCACCTCGACCAAAACACCCTATATCTGCCACTCTATCATCAAACACATTCAACAAACCTTCAAAATACTCACTCCATCTCCTTCTCACATCACCACTACTTTATCACCTCCCCATTTGCGCCCTTCACTGAAGTTCCCATTTGCTCCCTTGTCTTACGCACTTTATTTACCTCCTTCCAGAACATCTTTTTATTCTCCCTAAAATTTAATGATACTCTCTCACCCCAACTCTCATTTGCCCTTTTTTTTACCTCTTGCACCTTTCTCTTGACCTCCTGTCTCTTTCTTTTATACGTCTCCCACTCAATTGCATTTTTTCCCTGCAAAAATCGTCCAAATGCCTCTCTCTTCTCTTTCACTAATACTCTTACTTCTTCATCCCACCACTCACTACCCTTTCTAATCAACCCACCTCCCACTCTTCTCATGCCACAAGCATCTTTTGCGCAATCCATCACTGATTCCCTAAATACATCCCATTCCTCCCCCACTCCCCTTACTTCCATTGTTCTCACCTTTTTCCATTCTGTACTCAGTCTCTCCTGGTACTTCCTCACACAGGTCTCCTTCTCAAGCTCACTTACTCTCACCACCCTCTTCACCCCAACATTCACTCTTCTTTTCTGAAAACCCATACAAATCTTCACCTTAGCCTCCACAAGATAATGATCAGACATCCCTCCAGTTGCACCTCTCAGCACATTAACATCCAAAAGTCTCTCTTTCGCACGCCTGTCAATTAACACGTAATCCAATAACGCTCTCTGGCCATCTCTCCCACTTACATAAGTATACTTATGTATATCTCGCTTTTTAACCAGGTATTCCCAATCATCAGTCCTTTCTCAGCACATAAATCTACAAGCTCTTCACCATTTCCATTTACAACACTGAACACCCCATGTATACCAATTATTCCCTCAACTGCCACATTACTCACCTTTGCATTCAAATCGCCCATCACTATAACCCGGTCTCGTGCATCAAAACCACTAACACACTCATTCAGCTGCTCCCAAAACACTTGCCTCTCTTGATCTTTCTTCTCATGCCTAGGTGCATATGCACCAATAATCACCCACCTCTCTCCATCAACTTTCAGTTTTACCCATATTAATCGAGAATTTACTTTCTTACACTCTATCACATACTCCCACAACTCCTGTTTCAGGAGTATTGCTACTCCTTCCCTTGCTCTTGTCCTCTCACTAACCCCTGACTTTACTCCCCAGATATATATATACATATATATATATATGGGATATATATATATATATATATATATATATATATATATATATATATATATATATATATATATATATATATATATATATATATATATATATATATATATATATATATATATATATATATATATATATATATATATATATATATATATATATATATATATGTATATATATATATATATATATATATATATATATATATATATATACATATATATATATATATGTATATATATATATATATATATATATATATATATATATATATATATATATATATATATATATATATATATACATATACACAGACATATACATATATACGCATGTACATATTCATACTTGCTCGTCCACGTGTCGTAGACAGTAATCAATAGGGATGGGGCTTGGATAAATAGAATATTCAATGTGTTTGCACTGATTGATATCGGTGGTAGAGAAGAAAGAGAAACAAGGATTTTCTAAAATCATGAACCTGCTGGTATTTCGGAAACGAAACTTAGAGGGACTTCCCACTAACCACACAGGAAACTGACATCAGCCAGAGGACAGCGATGAGATCGGACGGATGGAGGGCGAAAAGAGAAGGTGATATTATGAAACCAGAGAAAAACCTTTTGGTCAGATTTTACCTTGATTTTCATACTATTCGCCATTTCTCGCGTTAGCGAGGTAGCGTTAAGAACAGAGGACTGAGCCTTTGAGTGGAATCCTCACTTGGCCCCCTTCTCTGTTCCTTCTTTTGGAAAATTCGAATGTGAAGGGACAGACTTATGGTAAAAGTTCACAATACAATTCTGGAATACAAACAAATGATTATAGGAAGATTAAGTACGTTTTAAGTACACTATACTGATAAGGACCAGTATTCAACCCTCCTCCCCACCAAGGCTATTACCTAAATAGCCATTAGCGTGATTATGTTTACAGCAGCTTTTGTTATCAACAAGAAACCCGCCTCTTGTATACACGTCAGTCTTCGTGTTCAAAGGCTGCTCTAAAAAAAGAAAGAAAAAAAAACCAGCATACACGAACGAAAATTCGTGCTCAGATGTGGTTAAATTCGTGGTGGGGCTTGTGGCGAGTAGGCAATGCTGAGAATGATCATATCACGATAATTGATGGTAACTGACACTTTATTAACCCATTACCACCTAAAACGTAAGAATATTAAGTAATAAGGAATTAGGCTGAAAATAGGAGAGACGGGTGTATTAAAGACAGACTTTATAAAAACATCGAGGATCACAGTTTGCTGGTTATCATTGATGTTATCACAGTTTAGATTGAGACTGCTGTTCTTGTGGTCATTACGAGCTCAGGTAACAGTCCATGGGAATGACAGATAACAGGAGACCTAATGGTCTATATATGACCAGGTTACATGCCCTCATG
Organism: Panulirus ornatus; assembly: GCF_036320965.1. Lineage (NCBI taxonomy): Eukaryota > Metazoa > Arthropoda > Malacostraca > Decapoda > Palinuridae > Panulirus > Panulirus ornatus. The sequence goes on along the minus strand of NC_092294.1, from coordinate 5,901,924 downwards.
ATGTTATGTTCAGTCGAGACAAGATAGCATAGCAGAATTCACCTCCCTACCCGACCATTCACTCTGGCTTAACAGTTAGTAGAAGAAAAATACGCGCCACGTAATATGGTCATGGAAATTTTATGGGAAAGTGTGAGAGGGAAAATTTCTGTCCTCGAACTGACCCGAGCATTTTTAGAGCCGAATTCTGTGATGGGATAAAAAAAATCCATTTTCCATGGAGTAACAATTCTTTTTTCTTTTCTTCTTGTAACTTGTAACTTCAATTCATTTAAATATTTGCCTCATCTTAATTGAAAGGTGTTAATGCTCCCTACACTAACTGCAACTATTGGTAGTTTATTTCAATATTCTACAATTCTACAGCTAAAGAAAGCGCCTGCCCATTTTGCTATCATATCTCCTTCCTTTTAAAACTTCAACACCGAAGTTGCTGGTCACTGAGTGTCGACCAATCATGAACATATTCTGTTATCTGGTCGAAATCATTTTCAGAGATTTTATGTAGAGATGATAGTTTAGGTCTCTGAGTCTTTCTTCACAGACTTTGGATCTGAAGGAGAGATTTATCTTTGTTGCTCCCATTTGAATTAGCTCTAGTTTTTCTTCATCTCTTATCAACCGTACCTAAACACCTTATTCTAAATAAAGTCTGTCCAGGGCAATATAGCAGTGAATATCATAACTTTCATTTTATAGTGCGTGTGTCAGTGTTTATGATATCTACCTTCGTGTTGGCTATATCATACGCATTGAAGCATTTTTCGTATCTTTGATCATAAATAATAATCATGTCAAGGTCTTCTTCTCTTATCTTACTTTTATCAAATAGTTCATAAAGCATTTGTGCAGTCGTGATGAAAATCTTTATGGTATCTATTCGTCTCAAATTCTTTCATTTCCAAATCCGTTTAAGTGCAGACCGTCTTTACTGAACGATCTCCTATCTTCAATGAATCAATCCCACACAATACGTGTAGTCAACCTTCATGACTCTACTAACGTCCTCTACACTATTACAAATACCCATCATTTTACCTAAGATGATATACTGATATGTGTCCTATACTCTCCTAGGACTTCCTATAATCTACCGTGAACCACGTTGTTTGTTCCTATATGGACTATGACTACAGTGTCCTTAACTATATATATCCTCTGCTGCCACGTTGATATATTTCTCCCTCATATGACATACATAGGTCCTTCCGTTCGTGAATTACTGTTTATATCTATCAGCTGTCTAACGCGTATACTGCTTCCAGTGATGCAATGTAAGGATTTCATTGAAATAAACAGAGGCAATTACTGTATCACGCGTCAGTTCATTAATATAAAAACACTGCGGTAAGACGCAGTGAAAATCGAGACACAGTGAAATCAAGTATGGCAAAGTGGAAGTGTGACCCAATCTGACTTATTTAAGTCACACATAAGTCACTGTTCGCAGGATCCGAACAGATCAAATTATGTAATCACACTGCAGTGAAAAAAATGATTGTAGATTATATACCAAAAGCTGAAATACCACGTAGTTCTAATCAACTTTTAGGGGGTCAAGTGCATGAATCATTATTACAACACCAGTAAGCTACAGGAGAGCGAGTTCTTATGGTAATTGTGACTCATTTACCTAATGAAAGGGGGAGAGTGCTGAGAAAAACAATAATTCAATGGAACTCTTCATTAGCATAATCTTGGCCCCTTTTTTTTTTTCTAATCTCCTTTTCCTCTCGACATGTCTTAAAGATTCCATCATTTAGTATCATACAAGGTCTGGAAATCAAATTTTTGATCTGTATATTGCTAATGAAAACTTTTTTTGGATAATTTTTATATCAGTTGAGACAGCACGAAAAACTTAATACTCTAATCAAGGCCATCTCGTTAACTTTATATATATGAATATATATATATATATATATATATATATATATATATATATAATATATATATATATATATATATATATATATATATATATATATATATATATATATATATATATATATATTATATATATATATATATATATATATATATATATATATATATATATATATATATATATATATATATATATATATATATATATATATATATATATATATATATATATATATATATATATATATATATATATATATATATATATATATATATATATATATATATATATATATATATATATATATATATATATATATATATATATATATATATATATATATATATATATATATATATATATATATATATATATATGTATATATTGAGGGCCTCTGCTTAGGGCCTTTCCTGTACACTACGTCTGTGGGTGCAGAAGACTGTGTTATTTTGAGTTTCCAGAGAGCCATTGCAGATCTCAAGAAAAATGAAGACATTCACATCACAAATCAGCCAACAGGGCATGCCTTTAGAGTGGTGTAAGAAGAGTGATGTGGGCCTGCCAAAGCCAGACTTAGTGTTGTTCCTTGACATTAGTCCAGAAGAAGCACAGAGACGAGGACAGTTTGGAGAAGAACGTTATGAGAAGAAAGAATTCCAGAAACGTGTCTATGCAAACTTCAAGTTGTTAATGGATGACACATGGGAGGGTGTTGGCTATAATGATGGTGCTGCCGGTGACGTGGCTCCTGCTGGGCTCCCTTGTGTTGCTCCTCGTCCTCCTCACTGCTGCGTCAGTTAAATGCACTGTTCTGAGGAGGATTGCCATGCTCAGTGTCCAGAAGATTCTTTCATGTGTGGTGATGAGTCATGCATATCTGAACAACTACGATGTAATGGCTTCCCAGAGTGCTCTGATAAATCAGATGAAGTTAACTGTGTGATGCTACTACGTTTGTGAATCAAGAACCATTGCAACACATACCTCGTCAGGTGGTAGAGTGTCCCGCAGTGTATCGAGACAGACTTCCCCAGAACTTTTTTAAAGGGGAAGTAAATGTTTATAGTTGTGTTACTGGAGTGATAGTTTTCATACATGGTGCTCTGACAAGAACATATTAAAATTGGAAAAAATGTAGCTTAGACATTGAAGCTTATTGATACAGTGGTTAAATTGATGAGAACTGCTATTGACGTTTGTGTAAATAAATTATACATTTCCCTTTTCCATAGCCAGAGGTTGAACCATTATGCGACATTCATTTTTTAATTTCATTTCCAGCTAGAAATTTCAGTTTTCTAAATTGTTTCCTACATTTTTCGTATGTATATATATGTATATGTGTCTGTGTGTGTATATGTGCGTGTGTATGTGTATGTATATATATATATATATATATATATATATATATATATATATATATATATATATATGTATATTTTTTTTTTTTTTCATACTATTCACCATTTCCCGCTTTAGCAAGGTAGCGTTAAGAACAGAGGACTGGGCCTTAGAGGGAATATCCTCACCTGGCCCCCTTCTCTGTTCCTTCTTTTGGAAAATTGAAAAAAAAGAAAAAAAATGAGAGGGGAGGATTTCCAGCCCAACGCTCACTTACCTTTTAATCGCCTTCTACGACACGCAGGGAATACGTGGGAAGTATTCTTTCTCCCCTATCCCCAGGGATATATATATATATATATATATATATATATCATCCCTGGGGATAGGGGTGAAAGAATACTTCCCACGCATTCCTCGCGTGTCGTAGAAGGCGACTTAGAGGGGACGGGAGCGGGAGGCCAGAATTCCTCACCTCCTTGTACTTTTTAACTTTTTAAAATGGGAAACAGAAGAAGGAGTCACGCGGGGAGTGCTCATCCTCCTCGAAGGCTCAGACTGGGGTGTCTAAATGTGTGTGGATGTAACCAAGATGTGAAAAAAGGAGAGATAGGTAGTATGTTTGAGGAGAGGAACCTGGATGTTTTGGCTCTGAGTGAAACGAAGCTCAAGGGTAAAGGGGAAGAGTGGTTTGGGAATGTCTTGGGAGTAAAGTCAGGGGTTAGTGAGAGGACAAGAGCAAGGGAAAGAGTAGCAGTACTCCTGAAACAGGAGTTGTGGGAGTATGTGATAGAATGTAAGAAAGTAAATTCTCGATTAATATAGGTAAAACTGAAAGTTGATGGAAAGAGATGGGTGATTATTGGTGCATAAGCACCTGGGCATGAGAAGAAAGATCATGAGAGGCAAGTGTTGTGGGAGCAGCTGAATAAGTGTGTTAGTGGTTTTGATGCACGAGACCGGGTTATAGTGATGGGTGATTTGAATGCAAAGGTGAGTAATGTGGCAGTTGAGGGAATAAATGGCATACATGGGGTGTTCAGTGTTGTAAATGGAAATGGTGAAGAGCTTGTAGATTTATGTGCTGAAAAAGGACTGGTGATTTGGAATACCTGGTTTAAAAAGCGAGATATACAAAAGTATACGTATGTAAGTAGGAGAGATGGCCAGAGAGCGTTATTGGATTACGTGTTAATTGACAGGCGTGCGAAAGAGAGACTTTTGGATGTTAATGTGCTGAGAGGTGCAACTGGAGGGATGTCTGATCATTATCTTGTGGAGGCTAAGGTGAAGATTTGTATGGGTTTTCAGAAAAAAAGAGTGAATGTTGGGGTGAAGAGGGTGGTGAGAGTAAGTGAGCTTGGGAAGGAGACTTGTGTGAGGAAGTACCAGGAGAGACTGAGTACAGAATGGAAAAAGGTGAGAATAATGGAAGTAAGGGGAGTGGGGGAGGAATGGGATGTAGTTAGAGAATCAGAGATGGATTGCGCAAAAGATGCTTGTGGCATGAGAAGAGTGTGAGGTGGGTTGATTAGAAAGGGTAGTGCGTGGTGGGATGAAGAAGTAAGACTATTAGTGAAAGAGAAGAGAGAGGCATCTGGACGATTTTTGCAGGGAAAAATGCAATTGAGTGGGAGATGTATAAAAGAAAGAGACAGGAGGTCAAGAGAAAGGTGCAAGAGGTGAAAAAAAGGGCAAATGAGAGTTGAGGTGAGAGAGTATCATTAAATTTTAGGGAGAATAAAAAGATGTTCTGAAAGGAGGTAAATAAAGTGCGTAAGACAAGGGAGCAAATGGGAACTTCAGTGAAGGGCGCAAATGGGGAGGTGATGACAAGTAGTGGTGATGTGAGAAGGAGATGGAGTGAGTATTTTGAAGGTTTGTTGAAAGTGTTTGATGATACAGTGGCAGATATAGGGTGTTTTGGTCGAGGTTGTGTGCAAAGTGAGAGGGTTAGGGAAAATGATTTGGTAAACAGAGAAGAGATAGTAAAAGCTTTGCGGAAGATGAAAGCCGGCAAGGCAGCAGGTTTGGATGGTATTGCAGTGGAATTTATTAAAAAAGGGGGTGACTGTATTATTGACTGGTTGGTAAGGTTATTTAATGTAAGAATGACTCATGGTGAGGTGCCTGAGGATTGGCGGAATGCGTGCATAGTGACATTGTACAAAGGCAAAGGGGATAAGAGTGAGTGCTCAAATTACAGAGGTATAGGTTTGTTGAGTATTCCTGGTAAATTATATGTGAGGGTATTGATTGAGAGGGTGAAGGCATGTACAGAGCATCAGATTGGGGAAGAGCATTGTGGTATCAGAAGTGGTAAAGGATGTGTGGATCAGGTGTTTGCTTTGAAGAATGTGTATGAGAAATACTTAGAAAAGCAAATGGATTAGTATGTAGCATTTATGGATCTGGAGAAGGCATATGATAGAGTTGATAGAGATGTTCTTTGGAAGGTATTAAGAATATATGGTGTGGGAGGCAGGTTGTTAGAAGCAGTGAAAAGTTTTTATCGAGGATGTAAGGCATGTGTACGTGTAGGAAGAGAGGAAAGTGATTGGTTCTTAGTGAATGTAGGTTTGCGGCAGGGATGTGTGATGTGTCCATGGTTGTTTAATTTGTTTATGGATGGGGTTGTTAGGGAGGTGAATGCAAGAGTTTTGGAAAGAGGGGCAAGTATGAAGTCTGTTGTGGATGAGAGAACTTGGGAAGTGAGTCACTTGTTGTTCGCTGATGATACAGCGCTGCTGTGTGATTCATGTGAGAAACTGCAGAAGCTAGTGACTGAGTTTGGTAAAGTGTGTGAAAGAAGAAAGTTAAGAGTAAATGTGAATAAGAGCAAGGTAATTAGGTATAGTAGGGTTGAGGGTCAAGTGAATTGGGAGGTAAGTTTGAATGGAGAAAAACTGGAGGAAGTAAAGTGTTTTGGATATCTGGGAGTGGATCTGGCAGCGGATGGAACCATGAAAGCGGAAGTGGATCATAGGGTTGGGAAGGGGGCGAAAATCCTGGGAGCCTTGAAGAATGTGTGGAAGTCGAGACCATTATCTCGGAAAGTAAAAATGGGTATGTTTGAAGGAATAGTGGTTCCAACAATGTTGTATGGTTGCGAGGCATGGGCTATGGATAGAGTTGTGCGCAGGAGGATGGATGTGCTGGAAATGAGATGTTTGAGGACAATGTGTGGTGTGAGGTGGTTTGATCGAGTAATTAACGTAAGAGTAAGAGAGATGTGTGGAAATAAAAAGAGCATGGTTGAGAGAGCAGAAGCGGGTGTTTTGAAATGGTTTGGTCACATGGAGAGAATGAGTGAGGAAAGATTGACCAAGAGGATATATGTGTCGGAGGTGGAGGGAACGAGAAGAGGGAGACCAAATTGGAGCTGGAAAGATGTAGTTAAAAAGATTTTGTGTGATCGGGGCCTGAACATGCAGGAGGGTGAAAGGAGGGTAAGAAATAGAGTGAATTGGATCGATGTGGTATACCGGGGTTGACGCGCTGTCTGTGGATTGAATCAGGGCATGTGAAGCGTCTGGGGTAAACCATGGAAAGCTGTGTAGGTATGTATATTTGCATGTGTGGACGTATGTATATACGTATGTATATACGTATGTATGTATGTATGTATATACGCTCTTTTTATTTCCACACATCTCTCTTACCCTTACGTTACTTACTCGATCAAACCACCTCACACCACATATTGTCCTCAAACATCTCGTTTCCAGCACATCCATCCTCCTGCGCACAACTCTATCCATAGCCCACGTCTCGCAACCATACAACATTGTTGGAACCACTATTCCTTCAAACATACCCATTTTTGCTTTCCGAGATAATGTTCTCGACTTCCACACATTCTTCAAGGCTCCCAGAATTTTCGTCCCCTCCCCCACCCTATGATCCACTTCCGCTTCCATGGTTCCATCCGCTGCCAGATCCACTCCCAGATATCTAAAACACTTCACTTCCTCCAGTTTTTCTCCATTCAAACTCACCTCCCAATTGACTTGACCCTCAACCATACTGTACCTAATAACCTTGCTCTTATTCACATTTACTCTTAACTTTCTTCTTTCACACACTTTACCAAACTCAGTCACCAGCTTCTGCAGTTTCTCACATGAATCAGCCACGGGCGCTGTATCATCAGCGAACAACAACTGACTCACTTCCCAAGCTCTCTCATCCACAACAGACTTCATACTTGCCCCTCTTTCCAAAACTCTTGCATTCACCTCCCTAACAATCCCATCCATAAACAAATTAAACAACCATGGAGACATCACACACCCCTGCCGCAAACCTACATTCACTGAGAACCAAGTGAATATAATAGTATATATATATATATATATATATCCCTGGGGAGAGGGGAGAACGAATACTTCCCACGCATTCCTCACGTGTCGTAGAAGGCGACTAAAGAGGACGGGAGCGGAGAACTAGAAACCCTCCCCTCCTTATATTTTACCTTTTAAAAGTGGAAACAGAAGAACAAGTCAAGCGAGGAGTGCCCATCTCCTCGAAGGCTCAGACTGGGGTGCCTAAATGTGTGTGGATGTAACCAAGATGAGAAAAAATGAGAGATAGGAGGTATGTTTGAGGAAAGGAAACTGGATGTTTTGGCTCTGAGAGAAACGAAGCTTAAGGGTAAAGAGGTTTTGGAATGTTTTGGGAGTAAATTTAGAGGTTGGTGAGAGGTCAAGAGCAAGAGAAGGAGTAGCACTACTCCTGAAACAGGAGAGGTGGGAGTATGTGATAAAGTGTAAGAAAGTAAACTCTAAATTGATATGTGTAACACTGAAAGTGGATGGAGAGAGATTGGTGATTATTGGTACATATGCACCTGGGCATGAGAAGAAAGTTCATGAGAGGCAAGTGTTTTGGGAGCATGTGAGTGAGTGTGTTAGTAGTTTTGATGCACGAGACCGGGGTATAGTGATGGGTGATTGGAATGCAAAAGTGAGTAATATAGCAGTTAAGGGAATAATTGGTGTACATGGGGTGTTCAGTGCGATAAATGGAAATGGCGAGGAGTTTGTAGAGATATGTGCTGAAAAAGGACTGGTGATTGGGAATACCTTGTTTAAAAAGAGATATATACATAAGTATGCGTGTGTAAGTAGTAGAGATAGCCAGAGAGCGTTATTGGATTACGTGTTAATTGATAGGCGCGTGAAAGAGACTTTTGGAGGTTAATGTGCAACTGGAGGGATGTCTGATCATTTTCTTGTGGAGGCGAAGGTGAAGATTCGTAAAGGTTTCAGAAAAGAAGAGATAATGTTGGGGTGAAGAGAGTGGTGAGAGTAAGTGAGCTTGGGAAGGAGACTTGTGTGAGGAAGTACCAGGAGAGACTGAGCGCAAAATGGAAAAAGGTGAGAGCAAAGGATGTAAGGGGAGTGGGGGGGGGGGGAGGAATGGGATGTATTTAAGGAAGCAGTGATGTCTTGTACAAAAAATGTTTGTGGCATGAGAAACGTGGGAGAGGGCAGATTAGAAACGGTAGTGAGCGGTGAGGCATTTGGACGATTTTTTCTGGGCAATAGTGCAAATGATTGAGATATGTATAAAAGAAAGAGGCAGGAGATCAAGAGAAAGGGCAAATGAGAGTTGGGGTGAGAGAGTATCATTAAATGTTAGGGAGAATGAAAAGATGTTTTGGAAGGAAGTAAATATAATGGGTGAGATAAGAGAACAAATGGGAACATCGGTGAAGGGGACAAAGGGGAAGGTAATGACAAGTAGTGGGGATGTGAGGAGATGGAGTGAGTGTTTTGAAGGTTTGTTGAATGAGCTAGATGATAGAGCGGCAGATATAGGGTGTTTTGGTCGAGGTGATGTGCGAAGCGACAGGGTTAGTGAAAATGATTTGGTAAACAGAGAAGAGGTAGTAAAAGCTTTGCGGAAGATGAAAGCCGGCAAGGCAGCGGGATTGGATGGTATTGCAGTGGAATTTATTAAAAAAGGTGGTGACAGTTTTGTTTACTGGTTAGTAAAGATATTTGATGTATGTATGACTCATGGGGAGGTGCCTGGGGATTGGCTAAATGCATGCATAGTGCCATTGTACAACGGCAAAGGGGATAAAGGTGAGTGCGCCAAATTACAGAGGTATTCCTGGGAAACTATAAGGGAGGGTATTGACTGAGAGGGTGAAGGCATGTACAGAACATCAGATTGGGGAAGAGCAGTGTGGTTTCAGAAGTGGTAGAGGATGTGTGGATAAGGTGTTTGCTTTGAAGAATGGATGTGAGAAATACTTAGAAAAGCAAATGGATTTGCATGTAGCATTTATGTATCTGGAGAAGGCATATGAGAGAGTTGATAGAGATGCTCTGTGGAAGGTATCATGAATATATGGTGTGGGAGGCAAGTTGTTAGAAGCAGTGAAAAGTTTTTATCGCGGATGTAAGACATGTGTACGTGTAGGAAAAGAGGAAAGTGATTGGTTCTCAGTGAATGCCGGTTTGCGGCAGGTGTGCGCGATGTCTCCTAGGTTGTTTAATCTTGTATGGATGGGGTTGTTAGGGAGGTGAATGCAAGAGTTTTGGAGAGAGGGGCAAGCATGCAGTCTGTTGTGGATGAGAGGTCTTGGGAAGTGAGTCAGTTGTTGTTTGCTGATGATACAGCGCTGGTGGCTGATTAGGGTGAGAAGCTGCAGAAGTTGGTGACTAAGTTTGGTAAAGTGTTTGAAAGAAGAAAGCTGAGAGTAAATGTGAATAAGAGCATGGTTATTAGGTACAGTAGGGATGAGGGACAAGTCAATTGAGAGGTAAATTTGAATGGAGAAAAACTGGAATAAGTGAAGTGTTTTAGATATCTGGGAGTGGATCTGGCAGCGGATGGAACCATGGAAGCGGAAGTGAGTCACAGGATGGGGGAGGGGACGAGATTTTTGGGAGCGTTGATAAATGTGTGGAAGTCGAGAACATTATCTCGGAAAGCAAGAATGGGTATGTTCCTATAATGTTATATGGTTGCAAGGCGTGGGTTATTGATAGAGTTGTGCAGAGGAGGGTGAATGTGTTCGAAATGAGATGCTTGAGACAATATGTGGTCTGAGGTGGTTTGATCGAGTAAGTAATGAAATGGTAAGAGAGATGTGTGTTAATAAAAAGACTGTGGTTGAGAGAGCAGAAAAGAGTGTTTTGAAATTGTTTGGTCACACGGAGAGAATGAGTGTGGAAAGATTGACAAAGAGGATATATGCTTCAGAGGTGGAGGGAACGAGGAAAAGTGGGAGACCAAATTGGAGGTGGAAAAATGGAGTGAAAAGATTTTGAGCGATCGGGGCCTAAACACGCAAGAGAGTGAAAGGTGTGCAAGGAATACAGTGAATTGGAATGTTGTGGTATATCGGGGTCGACGTGCTGTCGGTGGATTGGACCAGGGCATGTGAAGCGTCTGGGTTAAACCATGGAATGTTTTGTGGGGCCTGGATGTGGAAAGGGAGCTTTGGTTTTGGTGCATTATACATGACAGCTAGAGATTGTGTGTGAACGAATGTGTCTTTTGTTGTCTTTTCCTAGCGTTGACTTGCGCGCATGCGGAGTAGGGGGTTGTCATTTCATGTGTGGCGGGTTCGCGACGGGATGAATGAAGGCAGCAGGTATGAATCATGTTCATGTTTATATATACATATGTCTGTGTATGTATATATATGTATACGTTGAAATGTATAGGTATGTATGTGTGCGTGCGTGGATGTGTATGCATATGCATGTGTATGTGGGTGGGTTGGGCCATTCTTTCGTCTGTTTCTTTGCGGTACCTCGCCAACGCGGGAGACAGCAGCAAAGTATAATGAAATATAGATATAAGATAACGTTGTAATGTATAGGTATGTACATGTGCGTGTGTGGGCGTTTATGTGTGTGTGTGGATGGGTTGGGCCACTATCATGCAAACATTGCACACCACAGCACACAAAGCCCCCAAACACGCATGCAGTAATCTTCTCCTCATTATACCAGGCTGATACACCTCTGGCAATTGCACTTGTGGGGACCCAGAGAAAACAAAACTCTCCATATCCTGGACCACTAAATATCAACTATATGCTGGAACCTTAATTGTGTTTTCATCTAGTTGTGGCTGCATTAAGAGTTTACGACTTTCTCGCGCAATGTTTGTTAAGCAAACAAATCAAATTTGTTGTTTAAACTTGATGTGATTTGGCTTGCTTCACAGAGACTTCGAAGTACTGACTGATTCGAGGATATATAAAAAAAAAAAAGAAAAAGGATACTAGCAACTCTAACTGTCACTTACGTGAATGATAAAGGACTGCACCAATGTGGTGTACGCCTCAGTGTAAGAATGAAATGGAACCAGACTTTGGTATATGTATGAAAGATGTGGTCAAGGTTGGGAATGTGTCTTCTTATTAGTGGTGGTCCCACCTGCACACCACACATATACATATATATATATATATATATATATATATATATATATATATATATATATATATATATATATATATATATATATATATATATATATATATATATATATATATATATATATATATGTATATATATATTTTTTTTTTTTTTTTTTTTTTTTTTTCTTTGTCGCTGTCTCCCGCGTTTGCGAGGTACCGCAAGGAAACAGACGAAAGAAATGGCCCAACAAACCCCCATACACATGTATATGCATACGTCCACACACGCAAATATACATACCTACACAGCTTTCCATGGTTTACCCCAGACGCTTCACATGCCTTGATTCAATCCACTGACAGCACGTCAACCCCGGTATACCATATCGATCCAATTCACTCTATTCCTTGCCCTCCTTTCACCCTCCTGCATGTTCAGGCCCCGATCACACAAAATCTTTTTCACTCCATCTTTCCACCTCCAACTTGGTCTCCCTCTTCTCCTCGTTCCCTCCACCTCCGACACATATATCCTCTTGGTCAATCTTTCCTCACTCATTCTCTGCATGTGACCAAACCATTTCAAAACACCCTCTTCTGCTCTCTCAACCACGCTCTTTTTATTTCCACACATATCTCTTACCCTTACGTTACTTACTCGATCAAACCACCTCACACCACACTTTGTCCTCAAACATCTCATTTCCAGCACATCCATCCTCCTGCGCACAATTCTATCCATAGTCCACGCCTCGCAACCATACAACATTGTTGGAACCACTATTCCTTCAAACATACCCATTTTTGCTTTCCGAGATAATGTTCTCGACTTCCACATATTCTTCAAGGCTTCCAGAATTTTCGCCCCCTCCCCCACCCTATGATCCACTTCCGCTTCCATGGTTCCATCCGCTGCCAGATCCACTCCCAGATATCTAAAACACTTCACTTCCTCCAGTTTTTCTCCATTCAAACTCACCTCCCAACTGACTTGACCCTCAACCCTACTGTACCTAATAACCTTGCTCTTATTCACATTTACTCTTAACTTTCATCTTTCACACACTTTACCAAACTCAGTCACCAGCTTCTGCAGTTTCTCACATGAATCAGCCACCAGCGCTGTATCATCACCGAACAACAACTGACTCACTTCCCAAGCTCTCTCATCCCCAACAGACTTCATACTTGCCCCTCTTTCCAAAACTCTTGCATTCACCTCCCTAACAACCCCATCCATAAACAAATTAAACAACCATGGAGACATCACACACCCCTGCCGCAAACCTACATTCACTGAGAACCAATCACTTTCCTCTCTTCCTACACGTACACATGCCTTACATCCTCGATAAAAACTTTTCAGTGCTTCTAACAACTTGCCTCCCACACCATATATTCTTAATACCTTCCACAGAGCATCTCTATCAACTCTATCATATGCCTTCTCCAGATCCATAAATGCTACATACAAATCCATTTGCTTTTCTATGTATTTATCACATACATTCTTCAAAGCAAACACCTGATCCACACATCCTCTACCACTTCTGAAACCACACTGCTCTTCCCCAATCTGATGCTCTGTAGATGCCTTCACCCTCTCAATCAATACCCTCCCATATAATTTGCCAGGAATACTCAACAAACTTATACCTCTGTAATTTGAGCACTCACTCTTATCCCCTTTGCCTTTATACAATGGCACTATGCACGCATTCCGCCAATCCTCAGGCACCTCACCATGAGTCATACATACATTAAATAACCTTACCAACCAGTCAACAATAAAGTCACCCCCTTTTTTAATATATTCCACTGCAATACCATCCAAACCTGCTGCCTTGCCGGCTTTCATCTTCCACAAAGCTTTTACTACCTCTTCTCTGTTTACCAAATCATTTTCCCTAACCCTCGCACTTTGCACACCACCTCGACCAAAACACCCTATATCTGCCACTCTATCATCAAACACATTCAACAAACCTTCAAAATACTCACTCCATCTCCTTCTCACATCACAACTACTTGTTATCACCTCCCCATTTGCGCCCTTCACTGAAGTTCCCATTTGCTCCCTTGTCTTACGCACTTTATTTACCTACTTCCAGAACATCTTTTTATTCTCCCTAAAATTTAATGATACTCTCTCACCCCAACTCTCATTTGTCCTTTTTTTCACCTCTTGCACCTTTCTCTTGACCTCCTGTCTCTTTCTTTTATACGTCTCCTACTCAATTGCAATTTTTCCTTGCAAAAATCGTCCAAATGCCTCTCTCTTCTCTTTCACTAATACTCTTACTTCTTCATTCCACCACTCACTACCCTTTCTAATCAACCCACCTCCCACTCTTCTCATGCCATAAGCATCTTTTGCGCAATCCATCACTGATTCCCTAAATACATCCCATTCCTCCCCCACTCCCCTTACTTCCATTGTTCTCACCTTTTTCCATTCTGTACTCAGTCTCTCCTGGTACTTCCTCATACAAGTCTCCTTCCCAAGCTCACTTTCTCTCACCACCCTCTTCACCCCAACATTCACTCTTCTTTTCTGAAAACCCATATAAATCTTCACCTTAGCCTCCACAAGATAATGATCAGACATCCCTCCAGTTGCACCTCTCAGCACATTAACATCCAAAAGTCTCTCTTTCGCGCGCCTGTCAATTAACACGTAATCCAATAACTCTCTCTGGCCATCTCTCCTACTAACATAAGTATACTTATTTATATCTCGCTTTTTAAACCAGGTATTCCCAATCATCAGTCCTTTTTCAGCACATAAGTCTACAAGCTCTTCACCATTTCCATTTACAACACTGAACACCCCATGTATACCAATTATTCCCTCAGCTGCCACATTACTCACCTTTGCATTCAAATCACCCAACACTATAACCCGGTCTCGTGCATCAAAACCACTAACACACTCATTCAGCTGCTCCCAAAACACTTGCCTCTCATGATCTTTCTTCTCATGCCCAGGTGCATATGCACCAATAATCACCCATCTCTCTCCATCAACTTTCAGTTTTACCCATATTAATCGAGAATTTACTTTCTTACATTCTATCACATACTTCCACAACTCCTGTTTCAGGAGTACTGCTACTCCTTCCCTTGCTCTTCTCCTCTCACTAACCCCTGACTTTACTCCCAAGACATTCCCAAACCACTCTTCCCCTTTACCCTTGAGCTTCGTTTCACTCAGAGCCAAAACATCCAGGTTCCTTTCCTCAAACATACTACCTATCTCTCCTTTTTTCACATCTTGGTTACATCCACACACATTTAGGCACCCCAATCTGAGCCTTCGAGGAGGATGAGCACTCCCCGCGTGACTCCTTCTTCTGTTTCCCATTTTAGAAAGTTAAAAAAATACAAGGAGGGGAGGATTTCTGGCCCCCCGCTCCCGTCCCCTCTAGTCGCTTTCTACGACACGCGAGGAATGCGTGGGAAGTATTCTTTCACCCCTATCCCCAGGGATAACATACATATATATATACACATACACACATATACACACACACACGCACATATACACACACACACACATACATATATATACATGTGAAAAATGTAAGAAACAATTTAGAAAACTGAAACTTCTAGCTTGAAATGAAATGAAAAAATAAATGTCACATAATGGTTCAACCTCTGGCTATGGAAAAAGGAAATGTTTAATTTATTTACACAATCGTCAATAGTAGTTCTCATCAGTTTAACCACTGTATCAATAAGCTTCAATGTCTAAGCTACATTTTTTCCAATTTCACTATTTTCTTGTCAAAGCACCATGTATGAAAACTATCACTCCAGTAACACAACTATAAACATTTACTTCCCCTTTAAAAAAAGTTCTGGGGAAGTCTGTCTCGATACACTGCGGGACACTACCACCTGGCGAGGTTTGTGTTGCAATGGTTCTTGATTCACAAACGTAGTAGCATCACTGGTGGGCCAAGGTAGTTCCGTTGGCGAAGAGGAGCTCATGAAACATGTCAGAAAGCATGCTACTGCAGGCAGGAGTGAAGGCTGATGCAAACTGGTATCGCTCTGAATGATGTGATGGGGACGAGATGGAAGACTGAAAATATATGGTTAATGGTTACAATGATGAACATTATTAAGTTCATGGACTGGTTCACGCCAACGCGACGCCCCTGTCTGCGGAAGCCGACACTGTCGCTTGGGATGTGTGACAATTATTTTTCAGGAAAACCTTGTTCACTATCCATCATTTTCGCCTCGTTGCAGCCAAATGGTATCCTCCACAATAAGGTGTGGAGCATCAGCAGTCCTCACATACACGAACTCGTCATTACTATCATTTTCTGTCTGGGTGTTTCACTTGTGTGTCACCGCTTCCAACACTAACCAGTCCAGCTGTGGCCAGAACACACGTCCAACCTTCTCTGCTCCGTCTCTCCACGGGAAGTGATGATTTGTACCCAGAACACCCAGACTACTCAGGAGAGCAAGGAGCTATTGAGATAAAGTCAACATTAGAGGAACTGCAGAAAACAGCTACACATTTAAACAGCAGCTTCGTCCGCTCTGTGGGATCGGATCTCTAGGACGGGAGTCAGAGGACCATCTCGTCCCCATCACATATATATATATATATATATATATATATATATATATATATATATATATAATATATATATATATATATATATATATATATATATATATATATATATTTTTTTTTTTTTTTTGCTTTGTCGCTGTCTCCCGCGTTTGCGAGGTAGCGCAAGGAAACAGACGAAAGAAATGGCCCAACCCACACCCATACACATACCTTGATTCAATCCACTGACAGCACGTCAACCCCGGTATACCACATCGCTCCAATTCACTCTATTCTTTGCCCTCCTTTCACCCTCCTGCATGTTCAGGCCCCGATCACACAAAATCTTTTTCACTCCATCTTTCCACCTCCAATTTGGTCTCCCTCTTCTCCTCATTCCCTCCACCTCCGACACATATATCCTCTTGGTCAATCTTTCCTCTCTCATTCTCTCCATGTGACCAAACCATTTCAAAACACCCTCTTCTGCTCTCTCAACCACGCTCTTTTTATTTCCACACATCTCTCTTACACTTACGTTACTTACTCGATCAAACCACCTCACACCACGCATTGTCCTCAAACATCTCATTTCCAGCACATCCATCCTCCTCCGCACAACTCTATTCATAGTCCACGCCTCGCAACCATACAACATTGTTGGAACCACTATTCCTTCAAACATACCCATTTTTGCTTTCCGAGATAATGCTCTCGACTTCCACACATTCTTCAAGGCTCCCAGAATTTTCGCCCCCTCCCCCACCCTATGATCCACTTCCGCTTCCAAGGTTCCATCCGCTGCCAGATCCACTCCCAGATATCTAAAACACTTCACTTCCTCCAGTTTTTCTCCATTCAAACTCACCTCCCAATTGAATTGACCCTTCACCCTACTGTACCTAATAACCTTACTCTTATTCACATTTACTCTTAACTTTCTTCTTTCAAACACTTTACCAAACTCAGTCACCAGCTTCTGCAGTTTCTCACATGAATCAGCCACCAGCGCTGTATCATCAGCGAACAACAACTGACTCACTTCCCAAGCTCTCTCATCCCCAACAGACTTCATACTTGCCCCTCTTTCCAAAACTCCTGCATTCACCTCCCCAACAACCCCATCCATAAACAAATTAAACAACCATGGAGACATATATATATATATATATATATATATATATATATATATATATATATATATATATATATATATATATATATATATATATATATATATATATATATATATTATATATATACATATACACGTTTGTGTACATAAATTATACATTTTCCCTTTTCCATAGCCAGAGGTTGAACCATTATGTGACATTCATTTTTTCATTTCATTTCAAGCTAGAAGTTTCAGTTTCTAAATTATTTCTTACATTTTTCATATGTATATATATGTATATGTGTGTGTGTGTGTATATGTGCGTATGTATGTGTATGTATATGTATAAAAAAAAAAAAAATATATATATATATATATATATATATATATATATATATATATATATCATCCCTGGGGATAGGGGTTAAAGAATACTTCCCACGCATTCCTCGTGTGTCGTAAAAGACGACTAGAGGGGACGGGAGCGGGGGGCCAGAAATTCTCCCCTCCTTGTATTTTTTTTTAACTATCTAAAATGGGAAACAGAAGAAGGACTCACGCGGGGAGTGCTCATCCTCCTCGAAGGCTCAGATTGGGGTGTCTAAATGTGTGTGGATGTAATCAAGATATGAAAAAAGGAGAGATAGGTAGTATGTTTGAGGAAAGGAACCTGGACGTTTTGGCTCTGAGTGAAACGAAGCTCAAGGGCAAAGGGGAAGAGTGGTTTGGGAATGTCTTGGGAGTAAAGTCAGGGGTAAGTGAGAGGACAAGAGCAAGGGAAGGAGTAGCAGTACTCCTGAAACAGGAGTTTTGGGAGTATGTGATAAAATGTAAGAAAGTAAATTCACGATTGATATGGGTAAAACTGAAAGATGATGGAGAGAGATGGGTGATTATTGGTGCATATGCACCTGGGCATGAGAAGAAAGATCATGAGAAGCAAGTGTTTTGGGAGCAGCTGAATGAGTGTGTTAGTGGTTTTGATGCACAAAACCGGGTTATAGTGATGGGTGATTTCAATGCAAAGGTGAGTAATGTGGCAGTTGAGGGAATAATTGGTATACATGGGGTGTTCAGTGTTGTAAATGGAAATGGTGAAGAGCTTATAGATTTATGTGCTGAAAAAGGACTGGTGATTGGGAATACCTGGTTTAAAAAGCTAGATATACATAAGTATACGTATGTAAGTAGGAGAGATGGCCAGAGAGCGTTATTGGATTACGTGTTAATTGACAGGCGCACGAAAGAGAGACTTTTGGATGTTAATGTGCTGAGAGGTGCAACTGGAGGGATGTCTGATCATTATCTTGTGGAGGCTAAGGTGAAGATTTATATGGGTTTTCAGAAAAGAAGAGTGAATGTTGGGGTGAAGAGGGTGGTGAGAGTAAGTGAGCTTGGGAAGGAGACTTGTGTGAGGAAGTACCAGGAGAGACTGAGTACAGAATGGAAAAAGGTGAGAACAATGGAAGTAAGGGGAGTGGGGGAGGAATGGGATGTATTTAGGGAATCAGTGATGGATTGCGCAAAAGATGCTTGTGGCATGAGAAGAGTGGGAGGTGGATTGATTAGAAAGGGTAGTGAGTGGTGGGATGAAGAAGTAAGATTATTAGTGAAAGGGAAGAGAGAGGCATTTGGACGATTTTTGCAGGGAAAAAATGCAATTTAGTGGGAGATGTATAAAAAAAAAGAGACAGGAGGTCAAGAGAAAGGTGCAAGAGGTGAAAAAGAGGGCAAATGAGAGTTGGAGTGAGAGAGTATCATTAAATTTTAGGGAGGATAAAAAGATATTCTGGAAGGAGGTAAATAAAGTGCTTAAGTCAAGGGAGCAAATGGGAACTTCAGTGAAGGGCTCAAATGGGGAGGTGATAACAAGTAGTGGTTATGTGAGAAGGAGTTGCAGTGAGTATTTTGAAGGTTTGTTGAATGTGTTTGATGATAGAGTGGCAGATATAGGGTGTTTTGGTCGAGGTGGTGTGCAAAGTGAGAGGGTTAGGGAAAATGATTTGGTAAACAGAGAAGAGGTAGTAAAAGCTTTGCGGAAGATGAAAGCCGGCAAGGCAGCAGGTTTGGATGGTATTGCAGTGGAATTTATTAAAAAAGGGGGTGACTGTATTATTGACTGGTTGGTAAGGTTATTTAATGTATGTATGACTCATGGTGAGGTGCCTGAGGATTGGCGGAATGCGTGCATAGTACTATTGTGCAAATGCAAAGGGGATAAGAGTGAGTGCTCAAATTACAGAGGTATAAGTTTGTTGAGTATTCCTGGTAAATTACATGAGAGGGTATTGATTGAGAATGTGAAGGCATGTACAGAGCATCAGATTGGGGAAGAGCAGAGTGGTTTCAGAAGTGGTAGAGGATGTGTGGATCAGGTGTTTGCTTTGAAGAATGTATGTCAGAAATACTTAGAAAAGCAAATGGATTTGTATGTAGCATTTATGGATCTGGAGAAGGCATATGATAGAGTTGATAGAGATGCTATGTGGAAGGTATTAAGAATATATGGTGTGTGAGGCAAGTTGTTAGAAGCACTGAAAAGTTTTTATCGAGGATGTAAGGCATATGTACGTGTAGGAAGAGAGGAAAGTGATTGGTTCTCAGTGAATGTAGGTTTGCGGGAAGGGTGTGTGATGTCTCCATGGTTGTTTAATTTGTTTATGGATGGGGTTGTTAGGGAGGTGAATGCAAGAGTTTTGGAAAGAGAGGCAAGTATGAAGTCTGTTGGGGATGAGAGAGCTTGGGAATTGATTCATTTGTTGTTCGCTGATGATACAGCGCTGGTGGCTGATTCACGTGAGAAACTGAAGAAGCTGGTGACTGAGTTTGGTAAAGTGTGTGAAAGAAAAAAGTTAAGAGTAAATGTGAATAAGAGCAAGGTTATTAAGGTTGAGGGTCAAGTCAATTGGGAGGTAAGTTTGAATGGAGAGAAACTGGAGGAAGTAAAGTGTTTTAGATATCTGGGAGTGGATCTGGCAGCGGATGGAACCATGGAAGCGGAAGTGGATCATAGGGTGGGGGAGGGGGCGAAAATTCTGTGAGCCTTGAAGAATGTGTGGAAGTCGAGAACATTATCTCGGAAAGCAAAAATGGGTGTGTTTGAAGGAATAGTGGTTCCAACAATGTTGTATGGTTGCGAGGCGTGGGCTATGGATAGAGTTGTGCGCAGGAGGATGGAGGTGCTGGAAATGAGATGTTTGAGGACAAAGTGTGGTGTGAGGTGGTTTGATCGAGTAAGTGACGTAAGGGTAAGAGAGATGTGTGGAAATAAAAAGAGCGTGGTTGAGAGAGCAAAAGAGGGTGTTTTGAAATGGTTCGGGCACATGGAGAGAATGAGTGAGGAAAGATTGACCAAGAGGATATATGTGTCGGAGGTGGAGGGAACGAGGAGAAGTGGGAGACCAAATTGGAGGTTGAAAGATGGAGTGAAAAAGATTTTGTGTGATCGGGGCCTGAACATGCAGGAGGGTGAAAGGAGGGCAAGGAATAGAGTGAATTGGATCGATGTGGTATACCGGGGTTGACGTGCTGTCAGTGGATTGAATCAGGGCATGTGAAGCGTCTGGGGTAAACCATGGAATGCTGTGCAGGAATGTATATTTGCGTGTGTGGACGTATGTATATACATGTGAATGGGGGTGGGTTGGGCCATTTCTTTCGTCTGTTTGCTTGCGCTACCTCGCAACCGCGGGAGACAGAAAGCAAAAAAAAAAAAAATAAGTATACATACATATATATACATACATATATATATATATATATATATATATATATATATATATATATATATATATATATATATATATATATATATATATATATATATTTATTTATATTTATCATACCTTGTCGCTGTCTCCCGCGTTTGCGAGGTAGCGCAAGGAAACAGACGAAAGAAATGGCCCCACCCCCCCCCCCCCATACACATGTATATACATACGTCCACACACGCAAATATACATATCTACACAGCTTTCCATGGTTTACCCCAGACGCTTCACATGCCCTGCTTCAATCCACTGACAGCACGTCAACCCCGGTATACCACATCGCTCCAATTCACTCTATTCCTTGCCCTCCTTTCACCCTCCTGCATGTTCAGGCCCCGATCACACAAAATCTTTTTGACTCCATCTTTCCACCTCCAATTTGGTCTCCCTCTTCTCCTTGTTCCCTCCACCTCCGACACATATATCCTCTTGGTCAATCTATCCTCACTCATCCTCTCCATGTGCCCAAACCACTTCAAAACACCCTCTTCTGCTCTCTCAACCACGCTCTTTTTATTTCCACACATCTCTCTTACCCTTACGTTACTTACTCGATCAAACCACCTCACACCACACTTTGTCCTCAAACATCTCATTTCCAGCAAATCCTTCCTCCTGCGCACAACTCTATCCATAGCCCACGCCTCGCAACCATACAACATTGTTGGAATCACTATTCCTTCAAACATACCCATTTTTGCTTTCCGAGATAATGTTCTCGACTTCCACACATTCTTCAAGGCCCCCAGGATTTTCGCCCCTTCCCCCACCCTATGATCCACTTCCGCTTCCATGGTTCCATCCGCTGCCAGATCCACTCCCAGATATCTAAAACACTTCACTTCCTCCAGTTTTTCTCCATTCAAACTCACCTCCCAATTGACTTGACCCTCAACCCTACTGTACCTAATAACCTTGCTCTTATTCACATTTACTCTTAACTTTCTTCTTCCACACACTTTTCCAAACTCAGTCACCAGCTTCTGCAGTTTCTCACATGAATCAGCCACCAGCGCTGTATCATCAGCGAACAACAACTGACTCACTTCCCAAGCTCTCTCTCATCCCCAACAGACTGCATACTTGCCCCTCTTTCCAAAACTCTGCATTCACGTCCCTAACAACCCCATCCATAAACAGATTAAACAACTATGGACACATTACACACCCCTGCCGCAAACCTACATTCACTGAGAACCAATAACTTTCCTGTCTTCCTACACCTACACATGCCTTACATCCTCGATAAAAACTTTTCACTGCTTCTAACAACTTTTCTCCCACACCATATATTCTTAATACCTTCCACAGAGCCTCTCTATCAACTCTATCATATGCCTATACACACATATATATATATATATATATATATATATATATATATATATATATATATATATATATATATATATATATATATATATATATATATATATATATATATATATATATATATATGTCATACTTGATCGCTGTGTCCAGCGTCAGCGAGGTAGCACCAGGAAACAGACGAAGAATGGCCCATCCACGCATTTACACATATATATACATGGACACCCATACACGCATATCTACATATATATACATATCAATTTATACATATACATACACAGACATGCCCTGGTTCAGTCCATTGACAGCACGTCAACCCTAGTATACTAAATCGTTCTAATTCACTCTATCCTTTGCACGCCCCGAATGCTTAAAATCTTTTTCACTCCATCCTTCCACCTCCAATTCGGTCTCCCGCTTCCCCTTCTCTCTCTCTCTCTCTCTCTCTCTCTCTCTCTCTCTCTCTCTCTCTCTCTCTCTCTCTCTCTCTCTCTCTCTCTCTCTCTCTCTCTCTCTCTCTCTCTCTCTCTCTCTCTCTCTCTCTCTCTCTCTCTCTCTCTCTCTCTCTCTCTCTCTCTCTCTCTCCCCACCTTTGATACATATACCCTCTTTGTCAACCTTTCCTCACTCATTCTCTTCATATGACCAAACCATTTCAACACACCCTCTCCTGCTTCCTCAACCACACTCATTTTATTTTCACACATCTTTTTATCTTTTCAGTACTTATCCGATCAAATTACTTCACACCACATAGTCCTTAAACATCTCATTTCCGACACCTCCATCCTCCTCGGTACAACCCTATCTATGGCTCATGCCTCGCAACCATATAACATTGTCGGAACTACTATTCCTTCAAACATACCCACTTTTGCTCTCCGAGATAACGTTCTCTCCTTTCACACATTCTTCATCGCTCTCAGAGCCTTCGCCCCTTCCCCCACCCTGTGACTCACTTCCGCGTCCATAGTTCCATTTGCTGCTAAGTCCACTCCCTAATATCTAAAACACTTCACTTCTTCCAGTTTTTCTCCGTTCAACTTACATCCCAGTTAACTTGTTCCTCAACCCTATTGAACCTAATAACCTTGCTTTCATTCACATTTACTCTCAACTATCTCCTTTCACACACCTTTCTAAACTCAATCACCAGCTTCTGCAGATTCTCATTCGAATCAGCCACTAGTGCTTTATCTTCGGCGAACAGCAACTGACTCACTTTCCAGGCCCTCACATCTCCTCTCTCCAAAACTCTTGCATTTACCTCCCTAACCACCACATCATTCATAAACAAATCAAACATGGAGACATCAAACACCCCTGCCGCAAATCGATATTCACTGGTAACCAATCACTCACCTCTCTTCCTACTCATACACATGCCTTACATCTTTGGTAAAAAATTTTCACTACTTATAGCAACTGACTTCCCGCACCATATATTCTTAGGACCTTCTACAAAGTATCTCTGTCAACACTGTCATATGCCTTCTCCAGATGCATAAATGCTACATACAAATTCATCTGTTTTTCTCAGTATTTCTCACACATATTCTTCAAAACAAACTTCTCATCCACACATCCTCTACCACTTCTGAAACCACACTACTCTTTCCAAATCTGATGCTCTGTACATGCATCCACCCTCTCAATCAATACCCTCCCATATCATTTCCCAGGAATACTCAACACACACATGCCTGTGTAGTTTGAACACTCACCTTTATCCACTTTACCTTTATATAATGGCACTATACATGCATTCCGCCAGTCCTCACGCACTTCAACATGATCCATACATACAATGAATTTCCTTACCAACCAATCAGCAGCACAGTAGCCCCCTTTTTAAAGCAAATTCCACTGCAATACTATCCACACCCACCGCCTTCCCGTCTTTCATTTTCCGCAAAGCTTTCACTACCTCTTTTCTCATAACTAAAACATTCTCCCTGACCCTTCTCACTTCGCACACTGCCCTAACTAAAGCACCCTATATCTGGAACTCTCTCATCAAACACATTCAACAAAACTTCAAAATACACACACTCCACCTCCTCACTTCATCACTACCTGTTATCACTTTCCCACTTGCCCCTTTCACCGATGTTCTCATTTGTTCTCATGTCTTACCCACGTTCTTTACCTCCTTCCACACATCTTTTTATTCTCTCACCCCAACTCTCATATACCCTCTTTTTTAAGCCTTGCATCTTTCTCTTGACCTCCTGCCGCTTTCTTTTATAATCTCTCAGTCATTTGCTCTCCTTTCTTTTCTCTCTCACTAGCAACTTTACTTCTTCATCCCACCACTCACTACTCTTTCTAATATGCCCACCTCCCACATTTCTCATACCACATACATCTTTTGCGCAAGCCATCACCGTTTCCCTAAATTCATCTCATTCCTCACCCACTCCACGCACATCATTTGCTCTCATCTTTTGCCATTCCACAATCAATCTCTCCTGCTACTTCCTCACACAGGTCTCCTTTCTAAGCTCACTTACTCTCACCACTCTCTTCTCAACAACATTCTCTTTTCTCATTTGAAAATCTCTACAAATCTTCACCTTCGCCTCCACAAGATAGTGATCAGACATCCCCCCAGCTGCCCCTCTCAGCACATTAACATCAAAAAGTCTCTCTTTTACACGCTTATCAATTAACATGTAATCCAATAATGCCCTTTGACCATCTCTCCTAGTCACATACGTATACTTATTTATATCTCTCTTTTTTGAACCAGGTATTCCCAATCATCAGTCCTTTTTCAGCACACAAATCCACAAGCTCTTCACCATTTCCATTTACAACACTGAATACCTCATGTACACCAATTATACCCTCAACTGCCACGTTACTCACCCTCCCATTTAAATCATCCATCACTAAAACCCGGTCTCGTGCATCAAAGCTGCAGACACACTCACTCAGCTGCTCCCAAAATACTTCTCTCTCATAATCTCTCTTCTCATGACCAGGTTCATAAGCACCAATAATCACCCATTTCTCTTCATCCACTTTCAGTTTTACCTACATCAATCTAGGATTTACTCTCTTGCGCTCTCTCACATACAACCACAACTCCTGCTTCAGGAGTAGTGCTACTCCTTCCTTAGCTCTTGTCATCTCACCAACCCCTGATTTTACACCCAAAATTTTCCCAAACCACTCTTCACCTTTACCCTTGAGTTTCCATTCACTCAGATCTAGAACATCCAGGTTTCTTTCATCAAACATACTTTCTATCTCTCCTTTCTTCTGACCTAGGTTACATCTAGACACATTCGGACACACCAATCTGAGCCTTCGAGGAGAGTGAGCACTCCCCGCTTGATTCCTTCTGTTTCCCTTTTCAGAAATTGATATACAAGGAGGGGAGGGTTTCCAGGACCCCGCTCCGGCCCCATTTATTCGCCTTTGCGGCACGCGGGGAATACGTGGGAAGCATTCTTTCTCCCCTGTCCCATATTTCCATGGCTTACCCCAGACGCTTCACATGCCCTGGTTCAGTCAATTGACAGCACGTCGACTCCGGTATACCACATTGTTCCAATTCACCCTACTCCTTGCACGCCTTTAACCCTCCTGTATGTTCAGGCTCCGATCGGTCAAAATATTTTTCACTCCATCCTTCCACCTCCAGTTTGGTCTCTCGCTTCTCCCTGATCTCTTCACCTATGACACATATATCCTCCTTGCCAATCCCTCTCCATGCATGGGGAAGAGCAGTGTGGTTTTAGAAGTGGTAGATGATGTATGGATCAGGTGTTTGCTTTGGAGAATGCATGTGTGAAATATTTAGAAAAACAGATGGATTTGTATGTAGCATTTATGGATCTGGA
Source organism: Panulirus ornatus (assembly GCF_036320965.1). Lineage (NCBI taxonomy): Eukaryota > Metazoa > Arthropoda > Malacostraca > Decapoda > Palinuridae > Panulirus > Panulirus ornatus. Next base: position 5,875,660 of record NC_092294.1, on the reverse strand, counting down.
GAAGGCATACGATAAGGTGGATAGAGATGCTATGTGGAAAGTTTTAAGTGTATGTTGAGGGAGGTAAGTTGCTAGAAGCAGTGAAAAGTTTATACTAAGGATATAAGACATGTGTATGAGTAGGAAGAGAGGAAGGTGACTAGTTCCCAGTGAAGGTCCATATGCGGCAGGGGTGCGTGATGTCTCCATGGTTGTTTAATTTGTTTATGGATGGGGTTGTTAGAGAGGTAAATGCAAGAGTTTTAGAGAAAGGGGCAAGTATACAGTCTGTTGAAATGAGAGGGCCTGGGAAGCGAGTCAGGTACCTATGCTATCGACCAGCCCATAGGGGAGGATGAACATCTGTGTCAACTGTGAACAGACTGCGGCGACCAAGGTTCGAACTTACGCAGGCTCGATTACGGGCGGCCTGTAAATGCGTCACAGTCAGCGGCGCTAACCGCTACACCACGGAGGCCCGTAAAACATCAAAGTGTATCAAACGTAACTAAACGATTATCTTTTTTATTATACTTTTTCGCCGTCTCCAGCGTTAGCGAGGTAGCGCAAGGAAACAGACGAAAGAACGGCCCAACCAACCCACATACACATGTATATACATACACATACACGCAAGCATATACATATACAATACATATACATAAATACACAGACATTCATTCCTGCTGCCTTTATTCATTCCCGTCGCCACCCCGCCACGCATGAAAGAGCATCCTCCCTACCCCCGCGAGGTAGCACTAGGAAAGGACAAAAGGCTACATTCGTTCACACTCAGTCTCTAAGTGTAATGTGTAATGCACCGAAACCACAGCTCCCTTTCCACATGCAGGCCTCACAAAACTTTCCTTGGTTTACCTCAGACGCTTCACATGCCCTGATTCAATCCATTGACAGCACGTAGACCCCGGTATACCACATCGTTCCAATTCACTCTATTCCTTGCGCGCCTTTCACCCTCCTGTATGTTCAGGCCCCGATCGCTCAAAATCTTTTTCACTCCATCCATCCACCTCTAATTTGGTCTCTCACTTCTCATTCCCTCCACCACCGACACATATATCCTCTTGGTCAATCTTTCCTCACTCGTTCTCTCCATGTGCCCAAACCATTTCAAAACAGCCTCTTCTGCTCTCTCAACTACGCTCTTTTCATCTCCACACATCTCTCTTACCCTTACATTACTTACTCGATCAAACCACCTCACACCATATATGGTCCTCAAACATCTAATTTCCAGCATATCCACACTCCTGCGCACAACCCTATCCATAGCCCACGAATCGCAACCATACAACATTGTTGGAACCACTATTCCTTCAAACATATCCAATTTTTGCTTTCCGAGATAATGTTCTCGATTTCCACACATTCTTCAAGGCTCCCAGGATTTTCGCTCCCTCCCCCACCCTATAATTCACTTCCGCTTCCATGGTTCCATCCGCTGCCAGATCCACTCCCAGATAGCTAAAACACTTTACTTCCTCCAGTTTTTCTCCATTCAAACTTACCTCCTAATTGACTTGACTCTCAACCCTACTGTACCTAATAACCTTGCTCTTATTCACATTTACTCTTAACTTTCATCTTTCACACACTTTACCAAACTCAGTCACCAGCTTCTGCAGTTTCTCATATGAATCAGCCACCAGCGCTGTATCATCAGCGAACAACAACTGACTCACTTCCCAAGCTCTCTCATCCCCAACAGACTGCATACTTGCCCCTCTTTCCAAAACTCTTGCATTTACCTCCCTAACAACCCCATCCATAAACAAATTAAACAACCATGGAGACATCACACACCCCTGCCGCAAACCTACATTCACTGAGAACCAATCACTTTCCTCTCTTCCTACACGTACACATGCCTTACATCCTCGATAAAAACTTTTCACTGCTTCTAACAACTTGCCTCCCACACCATATATTCTTAGTACCTTCCACAGAACATCTCTATCAACTATAACATATGCCTTTTCCAGATCCATAAATGCTACATACAAATCCATTTGCTTTTCCAAGTATTTCTCACATACATTCTTCAAAGCAAACACCTGATCCACACATCCTCTACCACTTCTGAAACCACACTGCTCTTCCCCAATCTGATTCTCTGTATATGCCTTCACCCTCTCAATCAATACCCTCTCATATAATTTACCAGGAATACACAACAAACTTATACCTCTGTAAGTTGAGCACTCGCTCTTATCATCTTTGCCTTTGTACAATGGCACTATGCACGCATTCCGCCAATCCTCAGGCACCTCACAATGAAACATATATACATTAAATAACCTTACCAACCAGTCAACAATACAGTCAGCCCCTTTTTTAATAAATTCCAATGCAATACCATCCAAACCCGCTGCCTTGACGGCTTTCATCTTCCGCAAAGCTTTTACTGCCTCTTCTCTGTTTACCAAATCATTTTCCCTAACCCTCTCACTTTGCACACCAGTTCGACCAAAACACCCTATATCTGCCACTCTATCATCAAACACATTCAACAAACCTTCAAAATACTCACTCCATCTCCTTCTCACATTACCACTACTTGTTATCACCTCCCCATTTGCCCCCTTCACTGGAGTTCCCATTTGCTCCCTTGTTTTACGCACTTTATTTACCTCCTTCCAGAACATCTTTTTATTCACCCTAAAATTTAATGATACTCTCTCACCCCAACTCTCATTTGCCCTCTTTTCATCTCTTGCACCTTTCTCTTGACCTTCTGCCTCTTTCTTTTATACATCTCCCACTCATTTGCATTTTTTCCCTGCAAAAATCGTCCAAATGCCTCTCTCTTCTCTTTCACTAATAATCTTCCTTCTTCATCCCACCACTCACTACCCTTTCTAAACAGCCCACCTCCCACGCTTCTCATGCCACAAGCAACTTTTGCGCAATCCATCACTGCTTCCCTAAATACATCCCATTCCTCCCCCACCATCCTTACCTCCTTTGTTCTCACCTTTTTCCATTCTGTACTCAGCTCACTTACTCTCACCATCCTCTTCACCCCAACATTCTCTCTTCGTTTCTGAAAACCCATACAAATCTTCACCTTCGTCTCCACAAGATAATGATCAGACATCCCTCCAGTTGCACCTCTTAGCACAATAGCATACAAAAGTCTCTTTTTCGCGCGCCTGTCAATTAACACGTTGTCCAATAACGCTCTCTCGCCATCTCTCCTACTTACATATGTATACTTATGTATATCTCGCTTTTTAAACCAGGTATTCCCAATCACCCGTCCTTTTTCAGCACATAAATCTACAAGCTCTTCACCATTTCCATTTACAACACTGAACACCCCATGTATACCAATTATTCCCTCAACTGCCACATTACTCACCTTTGCATTGAAATCACCCATCACTATAACCCGGCCTTGTGCATATATATATATATATATATATATATATATATATATATATATATATATATATATATATATATATATATATATATATATACATATTTTTATTTTTATTATTATACTTTGTCGCTGTCTCCCGCGTTTGCGAGGTGACGCAAGGAAACAGACGAAAGAAATGGCCCAACCCCCCCCCATACACATGTATATAGATACGTCCACACACTCAAATATACATACCTACACAGCTTTCCATGGTTTACCCCAGACGCTTCACATGCCTTGATTCAATCCACTGACAGCACGTCAACCCGGTATACCACATCTCTCCAATTCACTCTATTCCTTGCCCTCCTTTCACCCTCCTGCATGTTCAGGTCCCGATCACACAAAATCTTTTTCACTCCATCTTTCCACCTCCAATTTGGTCTCCCTCTTCTCCTCGTTCCCTCCACCTCCGACACATATATCCTCTTGGTCAATCTTTCCTCACTCATTCTCTCCATGTGCCCAAACCACTTCAAAACACCCTCTTCTGCTCTCTCAACCACGCTCTTTTTATTTCCACACATCTCTCTTACCCTTACGTTACTCACTCGATCAAACCACCTCACACCACATATTGTCCTCAAACATCTCATTTCCAGCACATCCATCCTCCTGCGCACAACTCTATCCATAGCCCACGCCTCGCAACCATACAACATTGTTGGAACCACTATTCCTTCAAACATACCCATTTTTGCTTTCCGAGATAATGTTCTCGACTTCCACACATTCTTCAAGGCCCCCAGAATTTTCGCCCCCTCCCCCACCCTATGATCCACTTCCGCTTCCATGGTTCCATCCGCTGCCAGATACACTCCCAGATATCTAAAACACTTCACTTCCTCCAGTTTTTCTCCATTCAAACTCACCTCCCAATTGACTTGACCCTCAACCCTACTGTACCTAATAACCTTACTCTTATTCACATTTACTCTTAACTTTCTTCTTCCACACACTTTACCAAACTCAGTCACCAGCTTCTGCAGTTTCTCACATGAATCAGCCACCAGCGCTGTATCATCAGCGAACAACAACTGACTCACTTCCCAAGCTCTCTCATCCCCAACAGACTTCATACTTGCCCCTCTTTCCAAAACTCTTGCATTTACCTCCCTAACAACCCCATCCATAAACAAATTAAACGACCATGGAGACATCACACACCCCTGCCGCAAACCTACATTCACTGAGAACCAATCACTTTCCTCTCTTCCTACACGTACACATGCCTTACATCCTCGATAAAAACTTTTCACTGCTTCTAACAACTTTCCTCCCACACCATATATTCTTAATACCTTCCACAGAGCATCTCTATCAACTCTATCATATGCCTTCTCCAGATCCATAAATGCTACATACAAATCCATTTGCTTTTCTAAGTCTTTCTCACATACATTCTTCAAAGCAAACACCTGATCCACACATCCTCTACCACTTCTGAAACCACACTGCTCTTCCCCAATCTGATGCTCTGTACATGCCTTCACCCTCTCAACCAATACCCTTACATATAATTTACCAGGAATACTCAACAAACTTATACCTCTGTAATTTGAGCACTCACTCTTATCCCCTTTGCCTTTGTACAATGGCACTATGCACGCATTCCGCCAATCCTCAGGCACCTCACCATGAGTCATACATACATTAAATAACCTTACCAACCAGTCAACAATACATTCACCCCCTTTTTTAATAAATTCCACTGCAATACCATCCAAACCTGCTGACTTGCCGGCTTTCATCTTCCGCAAAGCTTTCACTACCTCTTCTCTGTTTACCAAATCATTTTCCCTAACCCTCTCACTTTGCACACCACCTCGACCAAAACACCCTATATCTGCCACTCTATCATCAAACACATTCAACAAACCTTCAAAATACTCACTCCATCTCCTTCTCACATCACCACTACTTGTTATCACCTTCCCATTTGCGCCCTTCACTGGAGTTCCCATTTGCTCCCTTGTCTTACGCACTTTATTTACCTCCTTCCAGAACATCTTTTTATTCTCCCTAAAATTTAATGATACTCTCTCACCCCAACTCTCATTTGCCCTTTTTTTCACCTCTTGCACCTTTCTCTTGACCTCCTGTCTCTTTCTTTTATACATCTCCCACTCAATTGCATTTTTTCCCTGCAAAAATCATCCAAATGCCTCTCTCTTCTCTTTCACTAATACTCTTACTTCTTCATCCCAGCACTCACTACCCTTTCTAATCAACCCACCTCCCAGTCTTCTCATGCCAGATGCATCTTTTGCGCAATCCATCACTGATTCCCTAAATACATCCCATTCCTCCCCCACTCCCCTTACTTCCATTGTTCTCACCTTTTTCCATTCTGTACTCAGTCTCTCCTGGTACTTCCTCACACAGGTCTCCTTCCCAAGCTCACTTACTCTCACCACCCTCTTCACCCCAACATTCACTCTTCTTTTCTGAAAACCCATACAAATCTTCACCTTAGCCTCCACAAGATAATGATCAGACATCCCTCCAGTTGCACATATATATATATATATATATATATATATATATATATATATATATATATATATATATATATATATATATATATATATATATATATATATATATATATATATAGATATATATATATATATATACAAGACAAAATTAAACTTTACGCTGTTGAATTCTGTAGGACTAAAGGATCTTCACGAATTGCTTCAGTCACACCGGGAAAAGATGGAATCCATTTTTTGTAAAAGACTGTTAAGACGCCTGGTTCACTCTGAGGATTACGGTTCATCATAAAGAAAATGAAGAATTCTTGAAGGAGCTCACCAGAGGGAATTGATTTACGAGAGGTTTTTATTACTTTGGATAAAAGCAAAATAGTTTATATTTGAGATCAGATTCCCTTCCAGAAGGGGAATTACCTGTAGATTATAGACGCAACGGGAGTGAAATTAAATCAAAAGTTCGACAAAATTCAGATAATTGATATCCTAATATCAGGGAGGGCGTGGGGGTTCAACACTCTATTGAGTCACAGAGATATTGGTCTAAGAACAAATCATCCTTATGGTCTGCTTTACCATTATATCCACATCATAAGAATATTCAGATATTGAAGTGTCTCATTAAAATTCAAAGTATTTATTTATAACATCCCTAGCACCATTTTCTATAAGTGTCCTGGTTGACCTAGAACACTTCTAAATGTCTCTGTAGCTCAAGACTGCGCTACTTTCACTAGCAGAGCAATGACGCAGCCCCACCAAAAGCGACTTTTCACTCGCGGTGTAACCTCGATATACAACTAAACATAAAGTAGAAATATCTACGTAAATAGCATATAGCGAACTAAGACTGTACAAACTCGTTAACGCATAGACAAATTAACCGCATGCATAAAAAACGAGTAATTACACAGGGAAAAACAAAAGCGACAAGTACACTAGCTTAGATGTATGCATTCGAATCCTATGGCAGCTTTGGGCCCACACCCAACGCAGGTGTTCTAGCTTCCCGCGATGGTGGTCAATGAATGGGTACTTGGCTTAGGCTGGGGTGTGTATATGCTTATATACACACAGAAGAGTAAAGACATGAGATGCTTATGCAAGGTTAAGATGAAATGTGGCAAGGCAGTTGGTGTGGATGGTAATGCACTTGAATTTCTTAAGGAAGGGGGTGACTGTGTTGTTGATTGGTTAGGTAAGATCCTCAATATATGTTTGGATCATGATGAGGTGCCTGAGCTTTAGCAGAATGCATTTACAGTAGTGCTATTATATAAACTCAAGGGGGACAAAGGTTCAAACTACAAAGGTATGAGTTTGTTGAATGTATCTGGTATATTGTAAGAGAATAGGTAATTGAGAAGGAATGGCCATGGAGGATCCGTATGTAGGATTTATCAATATAGAGAAAGCACATGATAAGTTGATAGAAACGCTTTGTGGAAAGTGGTAGGAATATATGGTGTGAAGGAAAGTTATTAGAAGCAGTGAAGAATTTTCATCAAGACTGTAAGGCGTATGCGCAAGTTAATGTAGAGGAGGTTGAATGGTTTCAGGGTGCGGCAGGGGTATGTATGTCATGTTACTATGGCTGTTGAATCTGTTTATGTCTCGGAAGGTCAATGGAAAGGTATTGGAAAGAAAAGCAGGCAGGCATTCTGCTGAATATAGTGCCTGTGAGGAGAGTCTATTTTTTCTGATGATATTGTGTTAGTGGCATATTCGAGTGAGAAACTGAAGAAGCTGGTGTATGAGTTTAGGGGAGTGCGAAAGGAGAAAGTTGAGAGTGAACTTAAATAATTTTGTTTATCAGGTTTCACAGTGAAAGGGGACAGGTTAGTTGAGGCGTGAGTTTGAATGGAAAGAACTTGTAGAAAGTTGAGTGTTGTAGATACCTGGGTGTGGATGTGGCAGCGAATGGGACCACGGGAGTTGAAGTGAGCCATAGGGTGGTTAAGGGGGAGGCAAACGTTCGAGTGCATTGAGGAATGAGTGGAAAGAGACGTCACTGTCTTTATATTCAAAGATAAGTATGTTTGATGGTATAGCAGTCCCTTCGGTGTTGTACGGATGTTAGTTGTGGGCCTCAGATAGAAACTGAAGCATAAGGTGAACGTGTTGGAAATGGAATGCTTGAGGAGGATATGTGGTATAAGGTTGGGTATTCGAACGAGAAATAACAGAGTAAAAAAGAGGTGTGGTAAGAAGAAGAGTATATTTGAGAGAGATAAAGTTGGTGTGCAGGTGGAGCCTGGTAACACTCTGTGAACGGTTACATCTGAACCACCAGGCATTACGCTTGCAGTCTGGACCATCACGTGGAAATAACACTTGGTATGAAGGGAGAACAGGTAAAACAGTTCATCATATTTGAGTACGAGGATTATTGAGAGGTACGAGGTTGAATCACTCATTGTTCTAACACCTCCTCCACATAACTGCCCGGGCGCGACTTATGGACATCAATGCCTCCTGGCTTTTGGTGTGACTCAGGAAGGCTGTGTAGCGGGACATACACAAGGTGTGTCACAGGTTGGAAGGTAAATTGTTCGAAATCAAATGGATCCAGAAGGTTTTTCCTTTAGAACTTCAGTATTTCAACAGCCACTTCATGTTTGCGTAAGGTTGTTTTTTCTCCGTTAGCACGACATTAGATGAGTCTTCAGTGATAATTTGATTTAATACAATGTCATATGGTTTTAAGAAATTAAGCTTTAGCACAGTATCTCTTATTCACTCATACCTCCATTCTCCTAAACCATTACTTGCAAGGCTGTGAAATTAGTTCGATACGTCACCTTGGACAAAGTGAGGTTCTCCATCATTCCACTGGCAAGTTCAGCTAGCTAAATCATCTTCACTGGTCTCATCGCTGGTTTGTTGGACACAAAATCCCCCGCAGTCTAGTGATGCCAGGCTGGACGACAAAGTACCTTTATCTACTGTCGCAGTGAAATCATCAGATATGGCAAGTAAAACATGCCATAAATACGTAGCATATATGGTGCTGTCTTTGAAGACCTACTCACAGATATTCGACTGGTATTAGTGTGAAGAAAACCTTACATGCGTCTCAGACGAGGTTAAGTTGACTTCCTTGCCCGAGTCACCCCTATCATGACACACCAAAGAATATGGTTTCGTTTTCTCTTTCTGACTGTAGGGGACACGCATGTATTTATTCCGGGAACTAAATTCCAGGGAATGTATAAAATAGTTCAGGGACTCCACATCCCTGATGCCTACTAATGCCTTGATTACCTAGAATTAAGTTTCTAAGGAAATATATGTTATTCTGTGCAAATCACCTAGAGGAGTAGTGAAGTCCTCTATAGTTTAGTTAGAACTCTCCTTTGACACAAGTGCATGTTCAGGATCCTAAGGTAATATACTGATGGGGTTTGCCCTCACCAAATTATCTTTGGTTTGTAATTACAGATGTTATTACAGGAATTTTTTCTCATTCTCCGCAGCAACATGGACCCTCTGATGCCACAAAGTTCTGTCTGGGATGTGTGGTAGTATGAGTGTAGTTGAGAGAGCTGAAGAGGGTGTGTTGAAATGGCTTAGACATATGAAGAGAATGGAAGATAGGGAGACGATCTCGCTAAGAGTGTTCTTTCCTTAGAATTTGTGATGTCGGTGTAGTTATCTAATCTGTTCATGGACGAGGTTCTGAGGGTCTTACACCGAGTCTCTAGTATGCTAAGAAAGGAGGACGTGCGAGATGAATCACTGCCTGTTTGCAGATGACTCAGTTTTGGTGTAACACTTCAGAGAGAAACTGTAGAAGTTAGTGTCTGGGCTTGGAAGAGTGTGTGTGTAGAAGGGGACAGCTGAAATTCCATATTAACGAAAGAATGGTATTACGGTACAGCATGGAGATGAGAGAGGAAAAATTAAGAACAAGTTTGACTGGAGAAGACTTTGAGGATGTGAAGTCCTGCGAGTACCTAAGAGCGGACATGACAGCAGGGGAAATGGAAACGTATCACAGGGTAGCAGAGAAGGTACTGGAAGGAGACAACAGCGTCTTTTAGGGTAAAGATTGGTATGTGTAAAGGTAAAATTGTCCAGACAATGTTGAGTGAATGCATTTTGAACACCGAACTCAAAAGAACAAGAGGAGGTAGCATGTAAAATATGTGGTGTGAGGAGGCATGACTGGGTAAGGAATGAGAGTGTAAGAGACAGGTGCGGTATTAAGTGGAGCGTGATAGAGGCTTCGGGGTACCGGGGTATTAATATTCAAGAGGTCACAAGGCGAGCAAGGGATAGAAGACAGTGGATATTGGAGAAAGTGGGTGGAGTCAGAGACGAGGGACGTACTGTTTAAGGGGAAGAACTAGCACATACGAAGCACTCTTGGTAAACAATGTTACTGGAGCAGGAGGACAGTGATGAGCCACCACTGTACCCTGGCAAAGGTCAGCAGAAGGAGAGTGATGAGGCACCTCTGTACCCTGGCATAGGTCAGCATGATGACAGTGATGAGCCACCACTGCACTCTAGCACAGGTCAGCAGGAGGAGAGTGATGAACCATCACTGTACCGTAGCACAGGCCAACAAGTGGACAGTGATGAGACACCACTGTACCCTGGCACAGGTCAGCAGGAGGACATTGGTGAGCCACCACTGTAACCTGGCACAGGTCAGCAGGTGGACATTGATGAACCAGCACTGTAACCTAGCACAGGTCAGTAGAAGGAGAGTAATGAGCCAAAACTGTACCCTGGCACAGGTCAACAGGAGGACAGTGATGAGCCACCACTGTACCCTGGCAGAGTTCATCAGGAGGACAGTGATGAGCCACCACTGTACCCTGACACAGGCCAGCAAAAGGAGGGTGATGAGCCACCTCTGTACCACAGCACACGTCAGCATGAGAGTGATGATCCATCACTGTACCCTAGCACAGGTCAGCAGGAGGACAGTGATGAGCCACCACTGCACCCTAGCACAGGTCAGCAGGAGGGGCGAGCCTCCACTGTACCATATCAGAGGTCAGCAGGAGGGCAGTGATCAGCCACCACTGTACCCTGGCACAGGGCAGCAGGAGGACAGTGTTGAGCCACCACTGTAACCTGGCACAGGTCAGCAGAAGGAGAATAATGAGTCTGTACTGTACCCTGGCACAGGTCAGCAGGAGGGCAGTGATGAGCCACAACTGTACCCTGGCACAAGTCAGCAAGAGGATATTGGTGAGCCACCTCTGTAACCTGGCAGAGGTCAGCAGGAGGACAGTGATGAGCAAGCACTGTACTCTGGCAAAGGTCAGCAGGAGGACACTCATAAACCATCATTATAACATGGCACAGGTCAGCAGAGGTAGAATGATGAGCCACAACTGTACCCTAGCACAGGTCAACAGCAGGACAATGATGAGCCACCACTGTACCCTGGCACAGGTTAGCAGGAGGACAGTGATGAGCCACTACTGCCCCCTGGCACAGGTCAGCAGAATGAGAGTGATGAGCCACCTCTGTACCCTGGCACACGTCAGCAGAAGGAGAGTGATGATCCACCACAGCACCCTAGCTCAGGTCAGCAGGAGGAGAGTGATGAGCCTGCACTGTACCCTGGAAGAGATCTGAAAGTGGCCAGTGATACACACCACTGTACCCTGGCACAGGTCAGCAGGAGGACATTGATGAGCCACCACTGCACCATAGCACAGATCAGCAGAAGGAAAGTGATGAGTCACCACTGCAAACTAACATAGGTCAGAAGGAGAGTGATGAGCCCGAGCTGTAACCTGGCACAGGTCAGCAGGAGGACAGTGATGAGCCACCACTCTAACCTGGCACAGGTCAGCAAGAGGACAGTGATGATCCTGCACTATACCCTGGCAAAGGTCGGCAGGAGGGCAATGATGAGCCAACACTGTACCCTGGCATAGGTCAGCAGGAGAAGTGATGAGCCACAACTGTAGCCTAGAAGAGGTCAGCAGGAGGACAGTGATGAGCCACCACTGTACCCTAGCATAGGTCAGCAGGAAGATGGTGATGAGCCACCACTGTAACCTGGCATAGGTCAGCAGGTGGTCAGTGATGAGCCACCACTGTAACCTGGCAATGTTCAGCAGAAGGAGAGTGATGAGCCACCACTGCAACCTGACACAGGTCAGCAGAGGGAGAGTGATGAGCCACCACTGTAACCTGACACAGGTCAGCAGGAGGACAGTGATGAGCCCCCTCTCTAACCTGGCACAGGCCAGCAGAAGGAGAGTGATGAGCCATACCTGTACCCTGTCACAGGTGAGCAGAGAGAGAGTGATGAGCCATCACTGTATCCTAGCATAGGTCAGCAGGAAGACAGTGATGAGCAACCACTGAACCCTAGCACAGGTCAGCAGGAGGAAAGTGATGAGCTACCAATGTACCCTGGCAAAGTTCAGCAGGAGGACAGCGATGAATCATCACAGTAACCTGGCAAAGGTCAGCAGATGGGCAGTGATGAGCCACCACCGCTCCCTGGCACAGCTCAGCAAGAGGACATTGATGAACCACCACTGTAACTTGGCACAGGTCAGCAGGAGGACAGTGATGAGCCAGCATTATACCCTGGCAAAGGTCAGCAGGAGGACAGTGATGAGCCAACACTGTACTCTGGCACAATTCTGCAGGAGGACAGTGATGAGCCACCACTGTACCCTGGCATAGGTCAGCAGGAAAAGTGATAAGCCACCACTGTAGCCTGACACAGGTCAACAGAAGGACAGTAATGAGCCACAACTGTACCCTAGCATAGGTCAGCAGGAAGATAGTGATGAGCCACCACTGTAATCTGCCATAGTTCAGCAGGTGGACAGTGATGAGCCACCATTGTAACCTGGCACAGGTCAGCAGAAGGAGAGTGATGAGCCACAACTGTACCTTGGCGTAAGTCAGCAGGAGGACAGTGATGAGCCACCACTGTACCCTGGCAAAGGGGAGGAGAAAGGAGAGTGATGAGACATATCTGTACCCTGGCACAGGTGAGCAGAAGAGTGATGAGCCATCACTATATGCTAACACAGGTCAGCAGGAGGACAGTAATGAGCCACTTAGCAAGACAAACATGATGAGAATTTTCGCCTCGAATGTTTCATTTCTGAATCTAAGTTGGGAAAATCATTGTCAAGGACAAGGGGTTCTTGCCACGTAATAACCTCACTAGTTCCCTAATAACTCAGCCAGTCGACATGGTCCCACACGACAGGAGTCACCCAATCATCGTAAACGGGACAAAGTGTCAACTAGTTAGCGCAAATTGTATGTCAATGTGTCAACCAATTGCAGCTCGAAAAGCAATTTTCCTTTTATTCTTAACGCAGAAAGCAGGAAGGAACACTTTTCCTGTTCGTGAGATACGAGTATAATCCTAACCCCGTGGAACAGCCTTTATGAACCTCTGTTGTGTAGCGTTTAGCGTTGCTAGCCATGACGCAGTCACGGACTCCCAAGGGTTCAAGTCTGCATAGAGTTGTGTTGGAAATGAAATGATTTAAGACAATATGTGGTGTGAGGTAGTTTCACCTATTAAGTAATGGGAGGGTAAGAGAGATGTGTGGAAATAAAGAAGTGTGGTTGAGAGAGCAGAAGGGAGTGTGTTGGAAAGGTTTGGTGAGAATGAGGGAGGAAAGGTTGACAAAGAGGATATATGCGTCAGAGGTGGAGGGAAAAAGAAGTGGAAGAGCAAATTGGAGGTAGAAGGATGGAGTGAAAAAGATTTTGAGATATCGGGGACTGATCATACAGAAGGGTGAAAGGCGTGCAAGGAATAGAGTGAACTGGAACGATGTGGTATACAGAGGTCGATTTGCTGTCGATGGATTGAACTACGGCATGTGAAGAGGCTGGGGTAAACCATGGAGAAACCAGAGAAGAGGTAGTGAAAGGTTTGCGGAAGATGAGAAGCCGGCAAGGCGGCGGGTTTGGATGGTATTGCAGAGGAATTTACTAAGAAAGGGGGTGACTGTGTTGTTGACTGGTTGGTGAGGGTATTTAATGTATGTATGGCTCATGTGGAAGTACCTGAGGATTGACAGAATGCATGCATAGTGCCATTGTACAAAGGCAAAGGGGACAAAGGTGTGTTCAAATTACAGAGGTATAAGCTTACTGATTATTCCTGGGAAATTATATGGGAGGGGATTGATTGAGAGGGTGAAGGCATGTACAGAGCATCAGATTGGGGAAGAGCAGTGTGGTTTTAGAAGTGGTAGAGGATGTGTGGATCAGGTGTTTGCTTTGAAGAATGTATGTGAGAAATACTTAGAAAAGCAAATGGATTTGTATGTAGCATTTATGGATCTGGAGGAGGCATATGATAAAGTTGATAAAGATGCTTTGTCGAAAGTATTAAGAGAGAGAGAGAGAGAGAGAGAGAGAGAGAGAGAGAGAGAGAGAGAGAGAGAGAGAGAGAGAGAGAGAGAGAGAGAGAGAGAGAGAGATGCAGTCTCTCTCTCTCTCTCTCTCTCTCTCTCTCTCTATTCCTACCATCACCACCAGCGAGGTAGCGCCAGAAAAGAGCAAAAAAGGCCACATTCCTTCACACTCAGTCTCTAGCTGTTATGTGTAATACACCGAAACCACAGACCTCTCCATGGTTTGCCCTAGACGCTTCACATGCCCTGGTTCAATCTATTGACAGCACGTCGACGCCGGTATACCATATCGTTCCAATTCACTCTATTCCTTGCACACCTTTCACCCTCCTGTACGTTCAGGGCCCGATTTTTCACTCCATCCTTCCACCTTCAATTTGATCTCCCGCTATTTCTTCTTCCCTCCCCCTCTGACACATATATCCTCTTTGTAAATCTTTTCTTACTCATTCTCTCCATTTGTCCAAACCACTTCAACACACCCTCTTCTGCTATCTCAACCACACTCTTTTTATTACCACACATCTCTCTTACCCGTTCATTACATACTTGATCAAACCACTTCACACCATATATTGTTCTCAAACATTTCATTTCCAACACATCCATCCTCCACCGGGCAACCCTATCAATAGCCCATGCCCCGAACCATATAACATTGTTGGAACCACTATTCCTTCACAATTACCCATTTTAGCTTTCCAAGATAACGTTCTCGCCTTCCACAAATTCTTCAATGCTCCCACAACCTTCGCCCCCTCCCCCACCCTGTAACTCACTCCCGCTTCCATGGTTCCATCCACTGTTAAATACACCGCCAGATATCTACAGCACTTCACTTCCTAGTTTTTCTCCATTCAAACTTAATCCCGATTGGCTTGTCCCTCAACCCAATTGATCCCCCCCCCCCACGCGCGCTCGCGCGAGGTAGCACTCGGAAAAGACAACAAAGGCCACATTCGTTCACACTTAGTCTCTAGCTGTCATGTGTAATGCACCGAAACCACAGCTCCCTGTCCCTATCTAGGCCCCACAAAACTTTCACTGTTTTACCCCAGACACTTCACATGCCCTGGTTCAATCCACTGACAGCACGTCTACCCCTCCATACCACATCGTTCCAATTCACTCCATTCCTTGCAAGCCTTTCACCCTCCTGCATGTTCAGGACCCAATCGCTCATAATCTTTTTCACTCAATCCATCCACCTCTAATTTGGTCTCCCACTTCTCGTTCCGTCCACCTCTGACACATATATCCTTGTCAATCTTTCCTCACTCATTCTCTCCATGTGATCAAACCATTTCAATACAACCTCTTCTGCTCTCTTAGCCACACTCTTTTTATTACCACACATTTCTCTTCCCCTTTCATTACTTACTCGATCAAACCACTCCACACCAAATATTGTCCTCAAACATTTCATTTCCAATACATCCATCCTCCTTCGCACAACCCTATTTATAGCCCACGCTTCGCAACCATATAATTTTGTTGGAACCACTATTCCTTCACATTTACCCATTTTTGCTTTCCGAGATAATGTTCCCGCCTTCCACACATTCCTCAACGCTCCCGGAACCTTCGCCCCCTCCCCCACCCTGTGACTCGCTTCCGTTTCCATGGTTCCATCCGCTGTTGAATCTACTCCTAGATATCTACAATGCTTCACTTCCTCCAGTTTCTCTCCATTCAAACTCACCTCCCCATTGACTTGTCCCTGAACCCTACTGTACCTAATAGCCTTGCTCTTATTTACATTCAATCAGCTTTCTTCTTTCACTCACTTTACCAAACTAAGTCACCAGCTTCTGCAATTTCTCACCCGAATTAGCCACCAGCGCTGTATCATAAGCGAACAACAACTGACTCACTTCCCAACTTCCCAAGCCCTGTCATCCACAACAGACGCCATATTTGCCCCTCTTTCCAAAACTCTTACATTCACCTCCCTAACAACCCCATCCATAAACAAATTAAACAACCATGGAGACATCATGCACCCCTGCCGCAAACCGACATTCACCGGGAACCAATCACTTTCCTCTCTTCCTACTCGTACACATGCCTTACATCCTCGATAAAAACTTTTCACTGCTTCTTGGAACTTGCCTCCTACACCATATATTCTTAATACTTTCCACAAAGCATCTCTATCAACTCCATCATATGCCTTCTCCAGATCCATAAATACTACATACAAATTCATTTGCTTTTCTAAGTATCTCTAACATACATTTTTCAAATGAAACACCAGATCCACAGATTCTCTACCACTTCTGAAACCACACTGCTCTTCCCCAATCTGATGCTCTGTACATGCATTCACCCTCTCAATCAATACCCTTCCTTATAATTCCCAGGAATACTCAACAAACTTTTACATCTGTAAGTTGAACACTCACCTTTATTCCCTTTGCCTTTGGACAATGGCACTATGTATTCATTCCGCCAATCCTCAGACACTTCACCGTGAGCCATACATACATCAAATATCCTTACCAACGAGTCAACAACACAGTCACCCCCTTTTTTACTAAATTCCACTGCAATATCATCCAAACCCACTGCCTTGCCGGTTTTATCTTCCGCAGAGCTTTCACTACCTCTTCTCTCTTTACCAAATCATTCTCCCTAACCCTCTCACTTTGCATACCACCTCGAACAAAACACCCTATATGTCCAACTCTGTCATCTAACACATTCAAGAAACCTTCAAAATATTCACTCTATCTCCTTCTCACATCACCACTACTTATTATTACCTCCCCATTAGCCCCTTTCACCGATGTTCCCATTTGTTCTCTTGTCTTATGCATTCTGTTTACCTCCTTCCAAAACATCTTTCTATTCTCCCTAAGATTTAGTGATACTCTCACCCCAACTCTCATTCGCCCTCTTTTTCACCTCTTGCACCTTTCTCTTGATCTCCTACCTCTTTCTTTTATAAATCTCCCAGTCATTTGCACTATTTCCCTGCAAAAATCGTCCAAATGCCTCTCTCTTTTTTTCACTGTATATATATATATATATATATATATATATATATATATATATATATATATATATATATATATTTCTTTTTCTTTCAAACTATTCGCCATTTCCCGCATTAGCGAGGTAGCGTTAAGAACAGAGGACTGGGCCTTTGAGGGACTACCCTCACCTGGCCCAATTCTCTGTTCCTTCTTTTGGAAAATTAAAAAAAAAAACGAGAGGGGAGGATTTCCAGCCCCCCGCTCCCTGCCCTTTTAGTCGCCTTCCACGACACGCAGGGAAGACGTGGGAAGTATTCTTGCTCCCCCATCCCCAGGGATATATATATATATATATATATATATATATATATATATATATATATATATGTATATATATATATATATATATATATATATATATATATATATATATATATATATATATATATATATATATATATATATATATAATTATTTATCTATATTTATTTTGCTTTGTCGCTGTCTCGCGCGTTAGCGAGGTAGCCCAAGGAAACAGATGAAAGAATGGCCCAACCCACCGACATACACATGTCTATACATACACGTCCACACACGCAAATATACATACCTATACATCTCAATGTACACATAAATACACACACACACACACACACACACACACACACACACATATACATATATACGCATGTGCATAATTCACAGCTAGCTGCTTTTATTCATTCCCATCGCCACCTCGCCACACATGGAATAACAACCCCCTTCCCCCTCATGTGTGCGAGGTACCGCTAGGAAAAGACAACAAAGGCCCCATTCGTTCACACTCAGTCTCTAGTTGTCATGTAATAATGCACCGAAACCACAGCTCCCTTTCCACATCCAGGCCCCACAAAACTTTCCATGGTTTACCCCGGACGCTTCACATGCCCTGGTTCAATCAATTGACAACACGTCGACCCCGGTATACCACATCGTTCCAATTCTCTCTATTCCTTGAACGCCTTTCACCCTCCTACATGTTCAGGCCCCGGTCACTCAAAATCTTTTTCACTCCATCTTTCCACCTCCAATTTGGTCTCCCACTTCTCGTTCCCTCCACCTCTGACACATATATCCTCTTGCTCAATCTTTCCTCGCTCTTTCTCTCCATGTGACCGAACCATTTCAAAACACCCTCTTCTGCTCTCTCAACCACACTCTTTTTATTTGAACACAACTCTCTTACCCTTACATTAGTTACTCGATCAAACCACCTCACACCACATATTGTCCTCAAACATCTCATTTCCAGCACATCCACCTTTCTGCGCACAACTCTATCCATAGCCCACGCCTCGCAACCATACAACATTGTTGAAACCACTATTCCTTCAAAAATACCCATTTTGCTTTCCGAGATAATGTTCTCGACTTCCAAACATTCTTCAAGGCTCCCAGAATTTTCGCCCCTCCCCCACCTTATGATTCACTTCCGCTTCCATGGTTTCATCCGCTGCCAGATCTACTCCCAGATATCTAAAACACTTTACTTCCTCCAGTTTTTCTCCATTCAAACTTACCTCCCAACTGACTTGACCCTCAACCCTACTGTACCTAATAACCTTGCTCTTATTCACATTTACTCATAACTTTCTTCTTTCACACACTTTACCAAACTCAGTCACCAGCTTCTGCAGTTTCTCACATGAATCAGCCACCAGCGATGTATCATCAGCGAACAACAACTGACTCACTTCCCAAGCTCTCTCATCCACAACAGACTGCATACTTGCCCCTCTATCCAAAACTCTTGCATTCACCTCCCTAACAACCCCATCTATAAACAAATTAAACAACCATGGAGACATTACACACCCCTGCCGCAAACCTACATTCACTGAGAACCAATCATTTTCCTCTCTTCTTACACGTACACATGTCTTACATCCTCGATAAAAACTTTTCACTGCTTCTAACAACTTGCCTCCCACACCATATATTCTTATGGAGAAGGCATATGGTAGAGTTGATAGAGATGCTTTGTAGAAGATATATATATATATATATATATATATATATATATATATATATATATATATATATATATATATATATATATATATATATATATATATATATATATATATATATATATATATATATATATATATATATATATATATATATATATTTTTTTTTATACTTTGTCGCTGTTTCCCGCGTTTGCGAGGTAGCGCAAGGAAACAGACGAAAGAAATGGCCCAACCCCCCCCCCCCCCATACACATGTATATACATACGTCCACACACGCAAATATACATACCTACACAGCTTTCCATGGTTTACCCCAGACGCTTCACATGCCTTGATTCAATCCACTGACAGCACGTCAACCCCGGTATACCACATCGCTCCAATTCACTCTATTCCTTGCCCTCCTTTCACCCTCCTGCATGTTCAGGCCCCGATCACACAAAATCTTTTTCACTCCATCTTTCCACCTCCAATTTGGTCTCCCTCTTCTCCTTGCTCCCTCCACCTCCGACACATATATCCTCTTGATCAATCTTTCCTCACTCATCCTCTCCATGTGCCCAAACCACTTCAAAACACCCTCTTCTGCTCTCTCAATCACGCTCTTTTTATTTCCACACATCTCTCTTACCCTTACGTTACTCACTCGATCAAACCACCTCACACCACACATTGTCCTCAAACATCTCATTTCCAGCACATCCATCCTCCTGCGCACAACTCTATCCATAGCCCACGCCTCGCAACCATACAACATTGTTGGAACCACTATTCCTTCAAACATACCCATTTTTGCTTTCCGAGATAATGTTCTCGACTTCCACACATTCTTCAATATATATATATATATATATATATATATATATATATATATATATATATATATATATATATATATATATATATATATATATATATATATATATATATATATATATATGTATATATATATATATATATATATATATATATATATATATATATATATATATATATATATATATATATATATATATATATATATATATATATATATATATGTATATATATATATATATATATATATATATATATATATATATATATATATATATATATATATATATATATATACATATATATATATATATATATATATATATATATATATATATATATATATATATATATATATATATATATATATATATACATATATATATATATATATATATATATATATATATATATATATATATATATATATATATATATATATATATATATATATATATATATATGTATATATGTATATATATATATATATATACATTCCCTGGGGATAGGGGAGAAAGAATACTTCCCACGTATTCCCTGCGTGTCGTAGAAGGCGACTAAAAGGGAATGGAGCGGGGGGCTGGAAATCCTCCCCTCTCGTTTTTTTTTTTTTTCCAAAAGAAGGAACAGAGGAGAGGTCCAGGTGGGGATGTTCCCTCAGGGGCCCGGTCCTCTGTTCTTGGCGCTACCTCGCTGTCGCGGGAAATGGCGAATAGTATGAAAAAAAAAAAAAAAAAAAAAAATATATATATATATATATATATATTGATCACACTTGTCCAGGTGATAGTTATGAAGGTGAAATCACAATATAGTATGAGTTCATATCATTTTTATACAACTTGTAATTTTTCTATACACGCAGCACTACATGTTTCACAGAGACAATCCCCCTCATCAGGTGCAAACAATTCATAAAGTATTTCTTAGATCCCAACACCACCACAAATATTCCGTCTCACCTCTGCCATTATCGACTACAAACTGGCCTGACCATGACAGGGGAAGTGAGGGAATGACTTGTGGTGAAGGGGGATGCGCGCGTGTGTGTGTGTGTGTGTGTGTGTGTGCGTGTGTTTGGGTGGGTAGGGTGGCGTGGGGTGGGGTGGGGGAGCTGGGTAGGATGTGTGTTCAACTATTTTTCTTATGATTTCGTTTCTTGATAATTCTTTCATAATGATTTGGTTGATACTCTAATTGGATGTGCTTTAAAGTTACCTGGGGACAAAATTAAAGTTCTTAGTATTAGCAATTAAGACAGATTCATTGACATAACGGGTAGGATAATCAGAAGAGAGGTACAATGTGGTTGAGTTGCTAAGGTCTACATGGTGATCATTTTCATGATAATGTCTAGCAATCGCTATTTTTTTTTTCTTTTTGTGGTCACCCTGCGTACTGAATGACGGTGCCATGAGCATCTCTCATTTACTGTTTTACCGGTCTGGCCAATGTATACATCTTTACATGATTTACATTAGACGGTGTAAACACTCCCAATTCTCGCCTACTGTTAATTAAGGTCGAGCTAATGACATCTATAGTGAAACTCACTAATAACGTCAACCAGAAATTTGATTTCTTATCTAGTTCAATCTTAAGAGCCTTGGTCGGTAATAACATTTCCAAGATTGTGACATCCCACATAGATTCCATTAAGTCATTGAAAATCTCTTGAAAAATAAAGATTATCACATCACTAAATCAGATAAGACTAGTCAGTTCGTGATTTTCAACACTATAGATGTAAACTTCAGGATCTTTTAAATGGTAGTAAAATATATGAAAAATTGACAACCAATTCCCTTAATAATGGACTCAACCAATTCTTGAATAAGTCAGTAAGGATGGTTATTGTCTCTCTTCCTTACATATTTGGTCTCCCTAAAACCCACAAAGACGAATGTCCCTTCTGACAAGTTATCTCCTCTGTTAATTCTTCTAGTTGGAGATGATCCAAATAGTCAACTAAACATCTTAACAATGTTCTAGGAAAATTCTCTCCATCGCATGTTATGAATAACTTAGATTTTGTAAACAAGGCTAGGAACATTAATTTCCCTAAACATAAATTCATTCATTTTCATGTGAATTCCCTTTTCACTAAAGTCCCCAATGATGAAACTATCACATACCTAATGAGGAAATTACCTGATCTCAGTCTTGCCTTACCCCTGCCCATAAAACGTCCATGGACTTAAATGAGCTTTGCATTTCCAATAATCTTTTCAAAGATGAAGGTAATTTTTAGGGACAAAAAATTTTTTCTTGCCATGGGAAATCCCCTTAGTCCCACTCTCGGTAAATTATTCATGGAATACTTTGAGACTAAGATTCTAACTTCAATCAGTAACCATCCAAATATCTGGCTCAGATACGTTAATGATGTGTGGTTCTTATGGCCATCTTTCCAAGATTGTAATAATTTCTTCAATGAATTACATAACATCCACCTCATAATCGAATACAAGATTGAGAGGGGAAAAGAAGGCAAATTTCCGTTTCTTGATGTGTTGATAACTGGGGAATCTGATCATTTATCCTTTAAGATCTACAGGAAGCCTACCTTCGCTGGGAGCTATATTCATTATTTATCAGTACATGATTCTTCTGTAAAAATGTCTGCAGTGTGTCTGTAGTTATGTCTATGATTTTAAGAACACTACGTATATGTGATCCCATAAGTCTGTATGACGAATGGAGTCACGTAAGACGTACCTTTAGGCAGTTATGTTATCCTAGGTGGTTTGTGAACAAGGCATACTGGAAAACCAGGAAGACTTTTTATGCATCTAAAAACAAAAATGAGGAAATGGATGCTTTGTCTAAATGTCTGGTGTTGTCCTATCCTCCTAACTTAGCAAATATAAGACAGGTACTAAAAAACGGTGCTTTTCATACTGCCTTTCAATGCAATAACACTCTCAACAAGACCTTAACTAAAAGTAGGTCAAATCATCAAGAAATAGGAGTGTTTAGTTGTCAAATGTAGGTTTGTAGAGATGTATACATTGACCAGACCGGTAAAACAGTAACTGAGAGATGCTATTGGCACAGTCATTCTGTACTCATACTTGACAACAGTAATGCGATCGCTAAGCAATGACAACAGAGCGATCACCTTGTAGACCTTAACGGTTACCCACTCATATTGTACTCCTCATCTGATTCTTCCACCCGTAATGTCATTAAATTTGTCTTAATTGCTAATACTATAAACTCTAATTTGTCTCCAGGAAACTTTAGAGCACATCCGACAAGCAACCACATCATCATGAAAGAATTATCAAGAAATGATAACATAAGAAGAGTAGTTGAACACATCTCGTTACCCAGGCCAACCTCCCCCACACAGACCCTATTAACCGCAAGGGTTTGAAGTCTTTAGTTTCAATGCGCACAACTCGAGAAAACGACAACTTGGGGAGATTAAGTTGCAAAGCCACATGAAATCCCATTCCGAAAAGCTCGCTTTAAGGCATTAAAAATGATAATTCTGCTAAGCTCTGAGATGGATATATTTGGAAAAAAAATGACTGACAAAGGAAAACAGAAAGCATTTTATACCAAAATAGCTAAGCTTTGAGATGGATATATTTGGAAAAAAATGACTGACAAAGGAAAGCAGAAAGCATTTTCTACCAAAATATAAACGTTAACTTATTACAAATAACGTAAGATTGTACTTTTGCGTATATAACACTGTCTCGATTGCTGGGCAGAGTCTGTTCAATGTGTGTGTGATGAAGGCTCCTTCCACAAATTTCAGGAGGTTAAAGACATTAGTTGGTTCCAGTCATGACCGGCTCTTGATTGAAATATAGAGGAAATTTTGAAATTTAAAAAGAAAAGACAAGGGAAAGTATTTACAAATTTTTGAGAAAGTGAGAAACCTGTCTTTTGAAATGTGCTGGGTCATACTTATTAAGACAGACATGAGATGGCAGAGAGTTCTAAGGCTTCGAGGTGTAGGGAAAGAATCAGGTATCAAAACGGCCCACCCTTGAGTTGCTGATGGCCACTCAAGTACATATTTCAAGCATGAAGATTTGCACAAGAGTATATGATACAAACAAAGGAGAGACACACACAAGCAGATAATGGCCGATTTGTATCTAGCAAGAATGAGAATACGTAGTGTACATGATATGCAGTCCACGAAGGGCAGAGGGGGCGCTTGTAATGTGTCTACTAGTTTCTCGATGTATATGATATAGAAGAGGGAATACGAACTGATAAACAAAATAAAGGAAAAATGGAAAGTCGAGGAATTGCAGTGCTAAACTGAATACCCAAGAAGAGTTAAACGAGAAGCTGAGAGAATTCAAGTGAAACAAAGATGAGTGTAAGTAATGTGGATGTAGTTTATGCAGCATTATGAAGGGCTGCCACGATGATGTGCGACACTGTATGCATAGGCTGTGGACAGATCAGCATATAGAAAAAGAAGAAAGTTAAGAAAACTGGTTGAAGAAGAAAAGGGAGTTTAGAAGAAGACACTAAACCTGTAAGAAAATAGTGTTGAATGGTGGGCAAAGAGTGCAAAATATAAAGCCTTGAAAAGAAAAAAAGCTAATCATATTTGCATAATAAGGATTTCAGGAGAAAAATGTGCGAGCATCAAAAGGAGAGTAAAAAGGCATTTTGGAAGAAGGTATAATGATGTTGGACGGAGGTGTGTGCAAGACAAGTCCAGGAAAATGTTTGTGACAAAGGATTAATTCTGATTTTGCAAGGATGCTGGAGAGCGTTTAGGGGATCAACCAAAACTGATTGTAACAGAAAATGTTATTGTTAAAATGGAATCAACGGTAAGAAGGTCAACATTGCAGACGGAGCAGAGGAAAATAAATGATAATGCTCTTAAAGATTAGAAAAGATGAGGGTATAAAGTTAGTGGTGAGCATGGGTAGGAATAATAAAGTGTTGTTTAGAGGATCTGGATTCTCTGCTTCCGGAAACATGGAAGCGTAGTTATGTGCCTGACGACTGAACAAAGGCGTTAAATGTTCTGCTGCATAACGAGGGTACAAGAGACCGTAGGGATTGAAGAAGAACAAGCCTTCTTAGCTCACCTGGGAAATTAATGATCGTTGTAAGAGGATTGATGAAATATTCTTAAATCAGACTGAAACGAAGTGGAAGACTTCACACGAAGTGGAAGACATCACAGCTGGTGTACAGAAATGATGGTGTGCTGTTACCTGAAGCAGAGAAGCCGAACATAATGGTGAGCCGCTCTGATGATCCTTATTTGAGGAGGGAATTTGAAAGTAAATGTCGGTGAGTAAGACTAGTTTATGTCAGAGGTGGAATGCCAAGGCGTCAAGGTATGTCAGTTTGGACGGTGAAGAACTGGAAACCGAGGACCAACATTGAGGAATGAAGTTTATTAAGATGTGGAAAAGCTCTAATTGAAAGTACTCCCCCGCAGAAGAAAGAAAACACTGAGAGTGGATAGGAAACCCTGAAGAAAAGACAAAGAAAAGTAGTCAATAATCTGGAAGAGTCTTGCATGGAGTAGAACTCGTTCCAGCTCTGAAATTTGAATAAGCCCAATTTTGAATAGGTCAAGAAAGATGAAAAAGTATCAAAGATGAATAAGCTGCTTAGTACAATTGAAATACGGATGTTGCATAACCAAGATATGAACTAAATATGTAGCGTGAATAAAGCTTCTAAAAGTGCCAAAAAAGAGTCTATTCGTCCGCTATAGTCAGAGAAAACGTGTGACAATTGCAGTATGGTCAAGAGGACTTTACTGTAGTACAGTTGGATTTGCAAGAAAAGGCAGACAGCGGAAGAGAGGGAAGTTGCACTGAGGCGGTTAATCAGATCTTAGAATATTTCTGACGAAGATACAACTAGAATAACTTGGGATCAGATGTGGCGGAAGATTTGTGTATAAAGATGTGATGCGACAAGAGGAATTGGTCTCAGTTTGGGAATGAACTCTGCCCGAAGTGGAAAACTAAGAAGCAGTGATATAGGCGTAGAGTTTGTGCACAAGATTACGAGAGAAAATGGCAAGGCGTTCAGAGATAAGTACGAAAGCTGGAAATGAGAGATGGGGAGAGAGGATCAACTGAGCTCAGAAAAGAAAGTGTTTTGGATGGTGAGTTAAATGAGGAGAACAAGAGGACTAATGAGAGCAACAGTGAGGAAAGTGGATGGCGGAGTGGTAACAAGCAAATAGAAGGTGAAAAAGAGATCATTTTCTGCGTTTCATGATAAGGTGGGGGGATGTGGTGCGTTTGGAATAGCATATGGGGCGAGTCTGGCGAATGGTATGCTGAAGGAAGGAGGTATAGAAAAAGCTTGCATAACGGGAAGTGTAGCAAAGCTTCAGGAGTGGATGGGACTACAAGTGAGCTTCTCAAGAACGAGCAATAGAACGCTGTTGATTTGTGAGATAGGACGTTAAACGTTTGTATGGGTAGAGGTAAGGTGCCTGAAGACAGGCAGAAAGCATCAATGGTAACGAGGGAGGTAAATGCGAGGGTCTTGGAGCGAGTGGTGGGTCCAAAGTATGTTAGGGGTATTATCATGTATTTTTACTATTGCTGTCTGCAGATGACATGGTTCTCGTAGAAGCCTTCTGAAAGACTCTCCAGGAGCTGATGACAGAGTTTAAGGGAGTATCTCAAAGGGGAAAGCTGAGACTAAACGCGGACAAAAGTTACATAACGAAGTGCAGCAATTAGGCGAGATAAGATGATTTAAGTGCAAGTTGAAATAAGGGGAACGGAGAGAACCTGGGGTGCGCAAGGAGTGGACGTGACAGCAGCTGGAACCATGGAGGTTAAAGTGGGTCATACGGCGGTAGAGGGAGTTACAGTCGTGGATATATCAAGGAGCATGTGGCAGGATAGGGCAGTATATGTAAGAGCAGAGATGGTAAAATTTAAGGTACAGTTGTCCCGACAGTGTGGGTTGCCGCATGAGAGAGAAGTGATTTCGTGGCCATGCGAGGACTGTCCCCTAAAATGAACAAATTGAGTACGAGGTCTTAAAAGCAAAGTTAAAGGAAGAGAAGGAATCTACCACCAGCGCCACGTCATCGGCAAACAACCAATGAGTCATATCCCAGGCTCCTCAGCACCATCACACTGCATACCTGCCCTTTATATTTGTCTCCCTCACCATCCCATCCATAAACTGATCTTATAGCCATGGCGACATCATATCACTTATCGCAGACCCACCTTCACCTGGAACCACTCACCCTCCTTGCACACAAGCCTCACACTACAGATAAAAACACTTCTGCTCATAATAGCTTTCCTCTCACACCATATATTTGTAACACATTCCATAAAGCACTTCTATCAACCTTATCATAATTACGCCTTCTCCAGATCCTTAAGTATTTCTCACACACATTCTTCAAAGTACAAACCTGATCCCCATATCCCCTGTCTCTCTTGAAACTACGCCAACGCTCCCAATCTTTTGCTCTATGCATGCCTCCGCCCTCTCAATTACCGCTCTCCTATGCAACCTACCTGGTACAGTCACGTTGCTGACTGAGTTTGGAAGAGTGCGTGAAAGGAGAAAGCTGAGAGTAAATATGAATAAGAGCAAGGTCATCAGGTTCAGCAGGGTTGAGAGACAAGTTAGTTGAGATGAAAGTTTAAACGGAGAAAGATTGGAGGAAGTAATGTGTTTTAGATATCTGGGAGTGGACTTAGCAGCAAATGGAACCATGGAAGATGAGTCACAGGGTGGGGAAGCGGCGAAGGTTCTGGGAACGATGAAGAATGTGTGGAAAGAGAGAACGTTATCTCGGAGAGCGAAAATTGGTATGTTTGAAGGAATAGTAGTTCCAGCAATGTTACATGGTTGCGAGGCTTGGGCTATAGATAGGGTTGTTCGGAGGAGGGTGGATGTGTTGGAAATGAAATGTTTGAGGACATGTGGTTTGAGGTGGTTTGATCGAGTAGGTAATGAAAGGGTAAGAGAGATGTATGGTAATGAAAAGAATGTGATTGAGAGATCAGAAGGGGGTGTGTTGAAAAGCTATGGACATAAGGTGAGAATGAGCGAGGAAAGGAGAGAACATGGAGAAGCGGGAGACCTAATTGGAGGTGGAAGAATAGAGTGAAAAGAATTTTGAACGATCGGGGCCTGAACATACAGGAGCGTGAGAGGCGCGCAAGGAATAGTAAATTGGAACGATGTGGTATACTGGGGTCGACGCTCTGTCATTGGACTGAACCAGTACATGTGAAACGTCTGGTAAACCATGGCAAGGACTGTGGGGCCTAGATGTGGAAAGGGAGCTGTGGTTTCGTTGCATTTCACATGACAGCTAAAGACTAAGTGTGAACGAATGTGGCCTTTTTTTGTCTGTTTTTTTCTGGAGCTAGCTCACTGGAGCAGGGGGTAACAATGGTGTTTTCTATGGGGCGGGATAGCATCAGGAATGGATGAGTGCAAGCAAGGATGAATATGTCTGTGTATGTGCATGTGCATACACGTATATGTGTATATGTTGGCATGTATATGTATGCATATGTGCGTGTATGGGCAATTATGTGTATATGAGTGGATGGGCCGTTCTTAGTCTGTTTATTGGTGCTATCTCATTGACGCGGGAAATGGCGATAAAGTACAATAATAGTGATAATAGAATATATATATATATATATATATATATATATATATATATATATATATATATATATATATATATATATATATATATATATATATATATATATATATATATATATAGAGAAAAACTGGAGGAAGTGAAGTGTTTTAGATATCTGGGAGTGGATCTGGCAGCGGATGGAACCATGGAAGCGGAAGTGGATCATAGGGTGGGGGAGGGGGCGAAAATTCTGGGAGCCTTGAAGAATGTGTGCAAGTCGAGAACATTATCTCGGAAAGCAAAAATGGGTATGTTTGAAGAAATAGTGGTTCCAACAATGTTGTATGGTTGCGAGGCGTGGGCTATGGATAGAGTTGTGCGCAGGAGGATGGATGTGCTGGAAATGAGATGTTTGAGGACAATGTGTGGTGTGAGGTGGTTTGATCTAGTAAGTAACGTAAGGGTAAGAGAGATGTGTGGAAATAAAAAGAGCGTGGTTGAGAGAGCAGAAGAGGGTGTTTTGAAATGGTTTGGGCACATGGAGAGAATGAGTGAGGAAAGATTGACCAAGAGGATATATGTGTCGGAGGTGGAGGGAACGAGGAGAAGAGGGAGACCAAATTGGAGGTGGAAAGATGGAGTGAAAAAGATTTTGTGTGATCGGGGCCTGAACATGCAGGAGGGTGTAAGGAGGGCAAGGAATAGAGTGAATTAGAGCGATGTGGTATACCGGGGTTGACGTGCTGTCAGTGGATTGAATCAAGGCATGTGAAGCGTCTGGGGTAAACCATGGAAAGCTGTGTAGGTATGTATATTTGCGTGTGTGGACGTATGTATATACATGTGTATGGGGGTGGGTTGGGCCATTTCTTTCGTCTGTTTCCTTGCGCTACCTCGCAAACGCGGGAGACAGCGACAAAGCAAAAAAAAAAAAAAAAAAGATATATATATATATATATATATATATATATATATATATATATATATATATATATATATATATATATATATATATATATATATATATTATCCCTGGGGATAGGGGATTAAGAATACTTCCCACGTATTCCCTGCGTGTCGTAAAAGGCGACGAAAAGGGGAGGGAGCGGGGGGCTGGAAATCCTCCCCTCTCGTTTTTCTTTAATTTTCCAAAAGAAGGAACAGAGGGGGCCAGGTGAGGATATTCCAAAAAAGTCCCAGTCCTCTGTTCTTAACGCTACCTCGCTAACGCGGGAAATGGCGAATAGTTTAAAAGAAAGAAAGAAAATATATATATATATATATATTTGTTTATATTCCTATGAGTCCACGGGGAAAATGAAACACGGTAAGTTCCCAAGTGCACTTTCGCGTAATAATCACATCATCAGGGGAGACAAAAGAGAGAAATAAGTCAGTTGATATACATCGAAGAGACGATGCCGGGACACCATTTGTTAAACATGCGATTGTCAAGACATACAACGAGCGTTCATAAACTTATTTTACAAATTCTATCAACAATAAAGTTATCTAATTTGTATAGACCATCACTAATATTAAGATTATAATTCTTTGTGTATTTAAGAATAGAAGATTCAATGATATTTCTCGTGGTAATTACTCCAGTCAATACAATGATCATAGTTTTTAACGTGATTAATCAAGGCATTTGATTCTTGTTCCATTCTCATACCATATTTATGTTGCTTAAGTCTAACAGAAAGATCCTTACCAGTCTGCCCAATATAGAATTTATCACAATTTCCACATGGCACTTTATAGATGCATCCAAGAGAATTTTCTGGTGAATTCCTGACTATGATATTCTTTATAGTATTATTGTTGCTGAAGGCAACATTTACATAAAAGGATTTAAGCAAAATGGGAAGTAAAGTGAAATTATTATTGAAAGGGAGAACTAAAAGATTCTTGGTGTCAATGGGAGGTTTGGGCTCAACTCTATATAAAATGATTTCTTTGCTAACTTAAGGGATTTATCAATGAAAGATCTAGGGTACTTTAACTTAGATCCAATAGAATATATCTTTTCAAACTCATCATCAATAGATTCTGGACTGCAAATACCTAATGCCCTAAGGAACATAGATTAAAATGATGATAATTTGACTCTGTCATGTTAAGATGAGTAATAATGGATATATGAGCATACATTGGTAGGTTTACTGTATATGCTGAACTTAAACTTGTTTCCTTGCCTATGGATCATGCAATCTAAAAAAGGTAACATACCATTATTTTCATTTTCAATTTACCCTCTTCTGCCCTCTCAACCACAGTGTTTTTATTACCAGACATCTCCCTTACCCTTTTATTACTTACTCGATCAAACCGCCTCACACCACATATTGTCCTCAAACATCTCATTTCCAACACATCCACCCTCCTCCGCACAACCCTATCTATAGCCCACTCCTTGCAACCATATAACATTTTTGGAACCACTATTCCTTCAAAAATACCCATTTTGCTCTCCGAGATAACGTTCTCGTCTTTCACACATTCTTCAACGCTTCCGGAACTTTCGCCCCCTCCCCCACTCTGTGACTCACTTCCGCTTCCATATTTCCACCTGCTGCTACATCAACTCCCAGATATATACAACAGTTCACTTCCAGTTTTTCTCAATTCAAACTTACCTCCCAATTTACTTGTCCCTCAACTTACTGTACCTAATAACCTTCCTCTTAATCACATTTACCCTCAGCTTTCTTCTTTCACACACTTTTCCAAACTCAGTCACCAGCTTCTGCAATTTCTCACCCGAATCAGCCATCAGAGCTGTATCATCAGCGAACAATAACTGACTCACTCCCGAAGCCCTCTCATCCACAACACACAGCATACTTGCCCCTCTCTCCAAAACTCTTGCATTCATCTTCCTAACAACTCCATCCATAAACAAAGTAAACAACCATGGATACACCACGCACCCCTGCCGTAAACCGACAGTCACTGGGAACCACTCACTTTCCCCTCTTCCTACTCTTACACATGCCTTACATCATCGATAAAAACGTTTCACTGCTTCTAGCAACTTACCTCCTACACCATATTCTCTTAATACCTCCACACAGCATCTCTATCAACTCTGTCATATGCCTTCTCGAGATCCTTAAATGCGACATACAAATCCATCTGTTTTTCTAAGTATTTCTCACACACATTCTTCAAAGCAAACACCTGATCCACACACCCTCTACCACTTCTGAAACTACACTGCTCTTACTCAATCTGATGCTCTGACATGCCTTGACCCTCTCAATCAGTACCCCCCCCCCCCCCCCCCTTCGTATAATTTCCCAGGAATACTCAACAAACTTATACCTCTGTAATTTGAGCACTCACCTCTATTCCTTTTGCCTTTGTACAATGGCATAATGCATGCATTCCGCCATTCCTCAGGTACTTCACAATGAACCATACATACATTGAATATCCTCAACAACCATTCAGCAACACAGTCACCCTCTTTTTCAATGCACTCCACTGCAATACCATCTAAACCCGTCGCCTGCCTGCTTTCATCTTCCGCAAAGCTGTCACTACATCTCACCACCTCGACCAGAACACCCTATATCTGCCACTCTATCGTCAAGCACATTCAACAAACCTTCATAATGCTCACTCCATCTCCTTTTCACTTCACCATTACTTGTTATTACCTCCTCATTTGCCCCTTTCACCAATGTTCCCATTTGTTCTCTTGTCTGCGCACTTTATCTCCTTCCAAAATCAACTTTTCATTCTCCCTATAATTTTATGATACTCTCTCACCCCAACTCTCATTTGCCCTCTTTTTCATCTCTTGCTCCTTTCTCTTGACGTCCTGCCTCTTTCTTTTATACATTTCCCAGTCATTTGCACTATTTCCCTCCAAAAATCGTCCAAATGCCTCTCTCTTCTCTTTTACAAACAATCTTATTTTTTCTTTTTACCACACACTACCTTTTCTAATCTGCCCACCTCCCACTTATCTCATGCAACATGCATCTCTTGCTCAAACCATCACTTCTTCCCTCAATACATCCCATTCCTTCCTCACTCCCCTTACGTCATTTGCTCTCACCTTTTTCCATTCTTTTGGTGCTTCCTCACACAGGTTTCCTTTCTAAGCTCACTTATTGTTACCACTCTCTTCACCCCATCACCCCATCATTCTCTCTTATTTTCTGAAAAACTTTACAAATCTTCACCTCCGCCTCCGCAAGATAATGATCAGACATCTCTCCAGTTGCACCTCTCAGCACATTAACATCCAAAAGTCTCTCTTTCACGCGCCTATCAATTAATACGTAATCCAATAATGCTCTCTGGCCTCTCTCCTGCTTACATACATATATTTATGTATATCTCTCTTTTTAAACCAGGTATTCCAATCACCAGTCCTTTTTCGGCAACCCTTGACTTTACTCGCAAGACTTTCCCAAACTACTCTTCCCCCTTACCCTTGTCCTCTGTTTCACTCAGAGCCAAAACATCCAGGTTCCTATCCTCAAACATACTACCTATCTCTCCTTTTTTCTCATCTTGATTACATCTACACACAGTTAGACACCCCAATCTGAGCCTTAGAAGACGATGAGCACTCCCAGCATGACTTATTCTGTTTTCCCTTTCAGAAAGTTAGATTAGAAGGAGGGTAGGGTTTCTAGCTCCCCGCTCCCGTCCCTTTTAGTCGCCCTCTACGACACGTGAAGAATGCCTGGGAAGTATTCTTTCTCCCCTATCCCAGGGATAGCAAGCATATATATATATATATATATATATATATATATATATATATATATATATATATATATATATATATATATATATATATATATATATATATATATATATATATATATATATGTATATATATATATATATATATATATATATATATATATATATATATATATATATATATATATTGACCAAGAGGATATATGTGTCGGAGGTGGAGGGAACAAGGAGAAGAGGGAGACCAAATTGGAGGTGGAAAGATGGAGTGAAAAAGATTTTGTGTGATCGGGGCCTGAACATGCAGGAGGGTGAAAGGAGGGCAAGGAATAGAGTGAATTGGAGCGATGTGGTATACCGGGGTTGACGTGCTGTCAGTGGATTGAAGCAGGGCATGTGAAGCGTCTGGGGTAAACCATGGAAAGCTGTGTAGGTATGTATATTTGCGTGTGTGGACGTATGTATATACATGTGTATGGGGGGGGGGGCATTTCTTTCGTCTGTTTCCTTGCGCTACCTCGCAAACGCGGGAGACAGCGACAAAGTATAACAAAAAAATATAATAATATATATATATATATATATATATATTTATATATATATATATATATATATATATATATATATATATATATATATATATATATATATATTTCTTTTCTTTCAAACTATTCGCCATTTCCCGCATTAGTGAGGTAGCGTTAAGAACAGAGGAGTGGGCCTTTGAGAGAATACCCTCACCTGGCCCAATTCTCTGTTCCTTCTTTTGGAAAATTAAAAAAAAACGAGAGGGGAGGATTTCCAGCCCCCCGCTCCCTCCCCTTTTAGTCGCCTTCTGCGACATGCAGGGAATACGTGGGAAGTATTCTTTCTCCCCTATCCCCAGGGAACATATATATATATATATATATATATATATATATATATATATATATATATATATATATATATATATATATATATATATATATATATATATATATATATATATATATATATATATATATATATATATATATATACTTATGTATATCTCGCTTTTTAAACCAGGTATTCCCAATCATCAGTCCTTTTTCAACACATAAATCTACAAGCTCTTCACCATTTCCATTTACAACACTGAACACCCCATGTATACCAATTATTCCCTCAACTGCCACATTACTCACCTTTGCATTCAAATCACCCATCACTATGACCCGGTCTCGTGCATCAAAACCACTAACACACTCATTCAGCTGCTCCCAAAACACTTGCCTCTCTTGATCTTTCTTCTCATGCCCAAGTGCATATGCACCAATAATCACCCACCTCTCTCCATCAACTTTCAGTTTTACCCATATTAATCGAGAATTTACTTTCTTTCACTCTATCACATACTCCCACAACTCCTGTTTCAGGAGTATTGCTACTCCTTCCCTTGCTCTTATGTATACTTATGTAAGTAGGAGAGATGGCCAGAGAGCGTTATTGGATTACGTGTTAATTGACAAGCGTGCGAAAGAGAGAATTTTGGATGTTAATGTGCTGAGAGGTGCAACTGGAAGGATGTCTGATCATTATCTTATGGAGGCTAAGGTGAAGATTTGTATGGGTTTTCAGAAAAGAAGAGTGAATGTTGGGGTGAAGAGGGTGGTGAGAGTAAGTGAGCTTGAGAAGGAGACCTGTGTGAGGAAGTACCAGGAGAGACTGAGTAGAGAATGGAAAAAGGTGAGAACAATGGAAGTAAGGGGAGTGGGGGAGGAATGGGATGTATTTAGGGAATCAGTGATGGATTGCGCAAAAGATGCTTGTGGCATGAGAAGAGTGGGAGATGGGTTGATTAGAAAGGGTAGTGAGTGGTGGGATGAAGAAGTAAGAGTATTAGTGAAAGAGAAGAGAGAGGCATTTGGATGATTTTTGCAGGGAAAAAATGCAATTGAGTGGGAGATGTATGTAAGAAAGAGACAGGAGGTCAAGAGAAAGGTGCAAGAGGTGAAAAAAAGGGCAAATGAAAGTTGGGGTGAGAGAGTATCATTAAATTTTAGGGAAAATAAAAAGATGTTCTGGAAGGAGATAAATAAAGTGCGTAAGACAAGGGAGCAAATGGGAACTTCAGTGAAGGACGCAAATGGGGAGGTGATAACAAGTAGTGGTGATGTGAGAAGGAGATGGAGTGAGTATTTTGAGGGTTTGTTGAATGTGTTTGATGAGAGAGTGGCAGATATAGGGTGTTTTGGTCGAGGTGGTGTGCAAAGTGCGAGGGTTAGGGAAAATGAATTGGTAAACAGAAAAGAGGTAGTGAAAGCTTTGCGGAAAATGAAAGCCGGCAAGGCAGCAGGTTTGGATGGTATTGCAGTGGAATTTATTAAAAAAGGGGGTGACTGTATTGTTGACTGGTTGGTAAAGTTATTTAATGTATGTATGACTCATGGTGAGGTGCCTGAGGATTGGCGGAATGCGTGCATAGTGCCATTGTACAAAGGCAAAGGGGATAAGAGTGAGTGCTCAAATTACATAGGTATAAGTTTGTTGAGTATTCCTGGTAAATTATATGGGAGGGTATTGATTGAGAGGGTGAAGGCATGTACAGAGCATCAGATTGGGGAAGAGCAGTGTGGTTTCAGAAGTGGTAGAGGATGTGTGGATCAGG
>NC_092294.1:5822106-5834606 GCF_036320965.1 Panulirus ornatus | reverse complement strand
CACAACTCTCATTTGCCCTCTTTTCCACCTCTTGCACCTTTCTCTTGACCTTCTGTCTCTTTCTTTTATACATCTCCCACCTAATTTCATTTTTTCCCTGCAAAAATCGTCCAAATGCCTCTCTCTTCTCTTTCACTAATAATCTTACTTCTTCATCCCACCACTCACTACCCTTTCTAATCGACCCACCTCCCACTCTTCTCATACCACAAGCATCTTTTGCGCAATCCGTCACTGATTCCCTAAATACATCCCATTCCTCCCCCACTCCCCTTACTTCCATTGTTCTCACCTTTTTCCATTCTGCACTCAGTCTCTCCTGGTACTTCCTCACACAAGTCTTCTTCCCAAGCTCACTTACTCTCACCACCCTCTTCACCCCAACATTCACTCTTCTTTTCTGAAAACCCATACAAATCTTCACCTTATCCTCCACAAGATAATGATCAGACATCCCTCCAGTTGCACCTCTCAGCACATTAACATCCAAAAGTCTCTCTTTCGCGCTCCTGTCAATTAACACGTAATCCAATAACGCTCTCTGGCCATCTCTCCTACTTACATAAGTATACTTATGTATATCTCCCTTTTTAAACCAGGTATTCCCAATCACCAGTCCTCTTTCAGCACATAAATCTACAAGCTCTTCACCATTTCCATTTACAACACTGAACACCCATGTATACTAATTATTCCCTCAACTGCCACATTACTCACCTTTGCATTCAAATCACCCATCAACATAACCCGGTCTCGTGCATCAAAACCACTAACACACTCATTCAGCTGCTCCCAAAACACTTGCCTCTCATGGTCTTTCTTCTCATGCCCAGGTGCATATGCACCAATAATCACCCATCTCTCTCCATCAACTTTCCGTTTTACCCATATTAATCGAGAATTTACTTTCTTACATTCTATCACATACTCCCAAAACTCCTGTTTCAGCAGTACTGCTACTCCTTCCCTTGCTCTTGTCCTCTCACTAACCCCTGACTTTACTCCCAAGACATTCCCAAACAAGTCTTCCCCTTTACCCTTGAGCTTTGTTTCACTCAGAGCCAAAACATCCAGGTTCCTTTCCTCGAACATACTACCTATCTCTCCTCTTTTCACATCTTGGTTACATCCACATACATTTAGACACCCCAGGAGGAGGATGAGCACTCCCCGCGTGACTCCTTCTTCTGTTTACCATTTTAGAAAGTTAAAAATACAAGGAGGGGAGGATTTCTGGCCCCTCGCTCCCGTCCCCTCTAGTCGCCTTCTACGACACGCGAGAAATGAGTGGGAAGTATTCTTTCACCTCTATCCCCATATATATATATATATATATATATATATATATATATATATATATATATATATATATATATATATATATATATATATATATATATATATATATATATATATATATATATATATTTTTTTTTTTTTCATACTATTCGCCATTTCCCGCATTAGCGAGGTAGCGTTGAGAACAGAGGACTGGGCCTTTGAGGGAATATCCTCACCTGGCCCCCTTCTCTGTTCCCTCTTTTGGAAAATTAAAAAAAAGCGATATATATATATATATATATATATATATATACATATATATATATATATATATATATATATATATATATATATATATATATATATATATATATATATACATATATATATATATATATATATATATATATATATATATATATATATATATATATATATATATATATATATATATATATATATATATATATATATATATATATACATATATATATATATATATATATATATATATATATATATATATATATATATATATATATATATATATATATATATATATATATATATATATATATATATATATATATATATATATATATATATATATATATATATATATATATATATATATATATATATATATATATATATATATATATATATATATATATACTTTTGTGAATCAAGAACCATTGCAACACAAACCTCGCCAGGTGGTAGAGTGTCCCGCAGTGTATCGAGACAGACATCCCCTCAAAAGAATATATATATATATATATATATATATATATATATATATATATATATATATATATATATATATATATATATATATATATATATATATATATATATATATAGATATATATATATATATATATATATATATATATATATATATATATATATATAAAAGGGGAGGGAGCGGGGGGCTGGAAATCCTCCCCTCTCGTTTTTTTTTTAATTTTCCAAAAGAAGGAACAGAGAATTGGGCCAGGTGAGGGTATTCCCTCAAGGCCCAGTCCTCTGTTCTTAACGCTACCTCGCTAATGCGGGAAATGGCGAATAGTTTGAAAGAAAAGAAAGAATATATATATATATATATATATATATATATATATATATATATATATATATATATATATATATATATATATATATACATATGAAAAATGTAAGAAATAATTTAGAAAACTGAAACTTCTAGCTTGAAATGAAATGAAAAATGAATGTCACATAATGGTTCAACCTCTGGCTATGGAAAAGGGAAATATATAATTTATTTACACAAACGTCAATAGTAGTTTTCATCAATTTAACCACTGTATCATACTGCCTGGTCCACTTCTCTTATCATGAAACAGGAATATTGGCTCATGATGTTTCTCAATTGTCTTCATTACACAAAGTACAACCATGTCTTGAATACACGAGGGTAGGTAGTTGGTCATCCGCCATAATAAAGCCTTGACAGACCAAAAATTTATCTGGACCTCAACTTTTCCAGTACATTTATGAAAAACACCTTTTTGCTTTCCATCTCTATCACTTTGAAAGAAAAAACTCCCTTTGTTCACATTACAATGAAAGAATAAGCTTCAAT
This sequence comes from Panulirus ornatus, assembly GCF_036320965.1. Taxonomy (NCBI): domain Eukaryota; kingdom Metazoa; phylum Arthropoda; class Malacostraca; order Decapoda; family Palinuridae; genus Panulirus; species Panulirus ornatus. The sequence goes on along the minus strand of NC_092294.1, from coordinate 5,831,719 downwards.
GTCTAAGCTACATTCTTTTCCAATTTCACTATTTTCTTGTCAGACCACCATGTATGAAAACTATCACTCCAATAACACAACTATAAACATTTACTTCCCCTTTAAAAAAGTTCTGGGGAAGTCTGTCTCGATACACTGCGGGTCACTCTACCACCTGGCGAGATTTGTGTTGCAATGGTTCTTGATTCACAAACGTAGTAGCATCACTGGTGGGCGGAAGAACATTCTTGTAACCAAAGCGAGGATCACAGTCCGTGCAACTCCATTTTGATGGTTCTTCTCATGACATTTCTTTAGATCAGCCACGATGACTCGGGGTAACCTTCTTCAGCACACTAAACTTTCGTAAACAAGCTCTCCTATCACCGATGTGGCCTCAGCTGCTGCTGTCGCTTTAAGGGAAGTCTTCCTCCTCATCCCCGTCTCATGTATATATATATATATATATATATATATATATATATATATATATATATATATATATATATATATATATATATATATATATATATATCCTCCCCTCTCTTCTTTTTTTTCCAAAAGAAGGAACAGAGAAGGGGGCCAGGTAAGGATATTCCCTCAAAGGCCCAATCCTCTGTTCTTAAAGCTCCATCGCTAATGCGGGAAATGGCGAATAGTATGAATATGTATATATATATGTATATATATATATATATATATATATATATATATATATATATATATATATATATATATATATATATATATTTTTTTTTTTTTTTTTTTTTTTTTTTGCTTTGTCGCTGTCTCCCGCGTTTTCGAGGTAGCGTAAGGAAACAGACGAAAGAAATGGCCCAACCCACCCGCATACACATGTATATACATACGTCCACACACGCAAATATACATACCTACACAGTTTCCCATGGTTTACCCCAGACGCTTCACATGCCCTGATTCAATCCACTGACAGCACGTCAACCCCGGTATACCACATCGATCCAATTCACTCTATTCCTTGCCCTCCTTTCACCCTCCTGCATGTTCAGGCCCCGATCACACAAAATCTTTTTCACTCCATCTTTCCACCTCCAATTTGGTCTCCCACTTCTCCTCGTTCCCTCCACCTCCGACACATATATCCTCTTGGTCAATCTTTCCTCACTCATTCTCTCCATGTGCCCAAACCATTTCAAAACACCCTCTTCTGCTCTCTCAACCACGCTCTTTTTATTTCCACACATCTCTATTACCCTTACGTTACTTACTCGATCAAACCACCTCACACCACACATTGTCCTCAAACATATCATTTCCAGCACATCCATCCTCCTGCGCACAACTCTATCCATAGCCCACGCCTCGCAACCATACAACATTGTTGGAACCACTATTCCTTCAAACATACCCAGTTTTGCTTTCCTAGATAATGTTCTCGACTTCCACACATTCTTCAAGGCTCCCAGGATTTTCGCCCCCTCCCTCACCCTATGATCCACTTCCGCTTCCATGGTTCCATCCGCTGCCAGATCCACTCCCAGATATCTAAAACACTTTACTTCCTACAGTTTTTCTCCATTCAAACTTACCTCCCAATTGACTTGACCCTCAACCCTACTGTACCTAATTACCTTGCTCTTATTCACATTTACTCTTAACTTTCTTCTTTCACACACTTTACCAAACTCAGTCACCAGCTTCTGCAGTTTCTCACATGAATCAGCCACCAGCGCTGTATCATCAGCGAACAACAACTGACTCACTTCCCAAGCTCTCTCATCCCCAACAGATTTCATACTTGCCCCTCTTTCCAAAACTCTTGCATTCACCTCCCTAACAACCCCATCCATAAACAAATTAAACAACCATGTAGAAATCACACACCCCTGCCGCAAACCTACATTCACTGAGAACCAATCACTTTCCTCTCTTCCTACACGTACACATGCCTTACATCCTCGATAAAAACTTTTCACTGCTTCTAACAACTTGCCTCCCACACCATATATTCTTAATACCTTCCACAGAGCATCTCTATCAACTCTATCATATGCCTTCTCCAGATCCATAAATGCTACATACAAATCCATTTGCTTTTCTAAGTATTTCTCACATACATTCTTCAAAGCAAACACCTGATCCACACATCCTCTACCACTTCTGAAACCACACTGCTCTTCCCCAATCTGATGCTCTGTAAATGCCTTCACACTCTCAATCAATACCCTCCCATATATATATATATATATATATATATATATATATATATATATATATATATATATATATATATATATATATATATATATATATATATATATATATATATATATATATATTTAGATATCTGGGAGTGGATCTGGCAGCGGATGGAACCATGGAAGCGGAAGTGGATCATCGGGTGGGGGAGGGGGCGAAACTCCTGGGGGCCTTGAAGAATGTGTGGAAGTCGAGAACATTATCTCGGAAAGCAAAAATGGGTATGTTTGAAGGAATAGTGGTTCCAACAATGTTGTATGGTTGCGAGGCGTGGGCTATGGATAGAGTTGTGCGCAGGAGGATGGATGTGCTGGAAATGAGATGTTTGAGGACAATGTGTGGTGTGAGGTGGTTTGATCGAGTGAGTAACGTAAGGGTAAGAGAGATGTGTGGAAATAAAAAAAGCGTGGTTGAGAGAGCAGAAGAGGGTGTTTTGAAGTGGTTTTGGCACATGGAGAGGATGAGTGAGGAAAGATTGACCAAGAGGATATATGTGTCGGAGGTGGAGGGAACAAGGAGAAGAGGGAGACCAAATTGGAGGTGGAAAGATGGAGTGAAAAAGATTTTGTGTGATCGTGGCCTGAACATGAAGGAGGGTGAAAGGAGGGCAAGGAATAGAGTGAATTGGAGCGATGTGGTATACCGGGGTTGACGTGCTGTCAGTGGATTGAAGCAGGGCATGTGAAGCGTCTGGGGTAAACCATGGAAAGCTGTGTAGGTATGTATATTTGCGTGTGTGGACGTATGTATATACATGTGTATGGGGGGGGGGTTGGGCCATTTCTTTCGTCTGTTTCCTTGCGCTACCTCGCAAACGCGGGAGACAGCGACAAAGTATAAAAAAAAAAATGTATATATATATATATATATATATATATATATATATATATATATATATATATATATATATATATATATATATATATATATATATATAATGTCGATGGACTGACAAATGCATATCCACCTCGAGTTGGATTCGAACCCTGGGCAGAATGTCCGGCTATCTTTACCACACGAAGGTGTTAAAAGACATGCAGAAACTAAAAGTCCTGTGTGTGTGTCTTCAACCAGCTCCCTGTCCCAAACACCTTACATCTGCCCCACTATTATGAAAAATTCTACAATCATTTACTCGATCTCCTCACCTGATCACAACCTTTTACTACTTTCCCATGTGCCCCTTTCACTGATGTTTCCATTTGTTCTCTTGACTTTCTCAAACGATTAACTTTTTTCCAAAACATCTTATTATTCCTGATGTATATTGATAGTGGCTCACCCCAGTTCTCATTTGCCTGCCCTATACCTTCCTCTTTAGCTTCTGCCGCTTTCCTTTGTACATCCTTCAATCATATGCACTCTTTCAATGTAAGTATCGCTCATACACCTCTTATTTCCCTTCCACTAGCAACTTGACCTCGTCATCTACCACTCATTGTCCTTTCTCACCTACCGATCTCCCACACACCTGCCACACACTTCTCTGGCACATACTAGCAATCCTCTGCGAAATACTTCCCATTCCTCACATACCACCCTTGCTTCGTTTGCTTTCACCTTATGCCACTTTACTATCAATCTCTTCTGGTATTTCTGCATATATGTTTCTTTTTTCCAAGTTCACATAATTTCACCACCCTCATTTCTCTCATACCGTTCTCTCTTTCCGAAAACCCCTACAAATCCTCAACCATTCCTGCACCAGGTAATGGTTAGACGTCCCATCACCTCCCATCCCTGCCCCTCTCAACACATTGACATCCAAGAGACTCATTTTCATGACACTCACTTGCTGTGTAATCTGATAATGCCCTCTTGGCATCTTTCTTACTCACACACGTATAATTGTGTATGTCCCTCTTTATACGCCAGGTATTCTCGATTGTCACCTCTTTTTCAGCACACAGCTAAAAAGTGTTCCTTATTCCTATTCGCCTCACTAAACACCCCATGTATAGTGCACCGAACCCACAGCTCCTTATTTATATCCAGGCCCCACAGACCTTCCCATGGTTTACCTACCCTAAACGTTTCACCTACCCTGGTTCAGTCTACTGACGGCACATCGACCCCAATTTACCATATCGTTCCAATTCACTCTGTTCCGTGCACGCCTCTCAGGCTTTCTCTCTGTCCTTCTACTTTCTGTTTAGTCTCCTGCTTCTCCTTGTTCCCTCCACATATATCCTCTTTGTCAACCTTTCTTCACTAATTCTATCCTTATGTCCAAACCAGTTCAACACACACTCTTCTCTCTCGACCACACTCGATATATTACCACACATCGCTTACCCTTTCTTTGCTTGATCAAACCACCTCACATCACATTGTCATAAAACCTTTCATATCCAACAGACCGCACAACCTTATCTATAACCCATGCCTCGCAACCATACAATATTGTTGGAACTACAATTCCCTCAAACATACACATTGTTACTTTCCGAGATAATGTTCTCTCTTTCCACACATCATCACTACCAGAACCTTCTCCTCCTCCCCAACCTATGACTCAATTCCGCTTCCATGATTCCATTCGCTGCCACGTCCAATCCCAGATATCTAAAACACCTCACTCCCTCCAATTTGTTTCCATTCAAACTTACATCCTAACTACTTTGTTTCTCAACAGTGCTGAGCCTAATAACCTTGCTTTTATCCACATTTACTCTCAACTTTCTCTTTTCACACACTTTTCCAAACTCAGTCACCAACTTCTGCAGTTTCTCACTCGAATAAGCCATCAGTGCTGAATCTTCGGCGAAAAACAACAGTCACTTCCCAGGTCCTTTCATCCCCAAGAGACTGCATACTTGCCCTTCTCCCCAAAACTTTTGCATTTACCTCCCTAACAAACAAACAACCACTGGGCCATCAAATACCCCTTCCGCAGACCGACTTTCACAGAGAACCAATCACTCTCCTCTCTTCCTACTCGTACACATGCCTTACACCCTTGATACAAACTTATCACTGTTTTGAATGTGATATTGTTTCGGGAACAGAGTTTTACTCGTATTGCCCCGCCTCTTAACCTTCTTCTTTTATAAGAATTCATAACTTCTTTCCAAACAGATGCAAACTCTTCTCTTTCCACCAGGTAGCTCGTCACCAACCAACTTTGATTGGGAAGATGAACAGCTAGGCTGGCTGTGTGTAGGCTACCCTGTCCGAGACTCGTACTCTGGCCCGTTGGATTGATAGATCACAATTCTTACCAATTCATTAAGGAGATTCGCGTGTTTTCCAGGTTAAGACCTATACTCGTGTTGCCTAGTGCTAGTGTCAAGCTCCACATGTCTGTATGACCGAGGTGACCGTAGCTATTACTAACCTCTTGGTATGTCTTCTCTGTCGAATAATGCCTTAATTTTTCAATATCTGATCATTATAATATATGTTCATAATCTTAATAGGACTGAAATACAAAGAGTAATCATATATCAGCTCCTTAGTCACTGGTTCAGTATTATTTCCCTCAGAAACTTGAGAAAAAATGAGTACTTGATCAAAATTTAATTGAAATTACGATGATTACCTACTGAATTTCTGTTGCGATGAACTTCGCCCAACTTGGAAAAATCATCTGTGATTTCATGCGTTGGTTGGCCATTTCCCTACTCAGAATATTGTGCAAATTCTTCACTGTCTGTACTTACACGTAATGGATCATCAGATACAGATGTGATTTGAAAATCATTGTTCTCTACATTCCATATTGCCAAAAGGAGTAAAGTTTGAGTAAAAATCATTTATGTCTTTTGTGGATTACTCATTTTAGACCCATTGCCTTCATCAGTGGGTTCATCACAGTGATTATTTGAAATATCTTCCATGTCATTTTGTGATTCTTCATCATCCACTGTAGCGAAGTCATAAATTGTGAGTCGTTTTTGAACATCTCACTTTCGGCAATATGCTGTCGGTATGCGAGTATATTTCCTAACATGGTGCACTTAACATTTTTTATAAACTAACTTGTTCTAGTTTCTGTTTGGGTTCCGCTGTTACCATCTGAATTTCTGCGCTAAAAGAAAAACAAATCCAAACAATCCTGATTAATTCTATTTGTTAAAACAAAAACATGTATAGTTCTTCATTTCCTTCACCTCTTTCCAAATTTTTAAAAAAAATTTCGAGGTTAAGTAGCCATCCTTTTACAAAGAAACTTCACTTTTCTCCTTTGAATCCAATGTTCTGTACAGACTTCCAGAGTCTTATAAAAAAAATCTATTATCGTCACTGAAGACACATTTTCTGGGTCTAAAGCGATGTAAGCCTTTGCTGCTGAAAATACAAAAAAGAAAAAATCATTTACTGTTGGTGAATTGTATGTACAATAGGTACATTTTCATTCTAGATAATGAGAGTTTGGTTTAGCAGTGCTGCCCACCTGCTTTTAGGGACGAGATCTGACCTTGAGTATTGGCGTGGAGTGCATAGGGGTAGCCAGTAATCATCAAGTGTATATATCTAATCAGCAAGTGTATATATCTAATCAGCAGGTGTATATATCTAATCAGCAAGTGTATATATCTAATCAGCAAGTGTATATATCTGATATACATTTCCTTTTAGAAAATAGGAAACTCGTGCAAAGTTCATTTAAACTCAAGGTTATATGAATTAGATAAGAAGTTGTGAAGAAATATAACAACTTAACATTATATTATTCAAAGAGAATGTATTGTCATCCACTGCTTCAGGTGGTAACGCCTTCACAACTGCATGTGTGTGTGTGTGTGTGTGTGTGTGTGTGTGTGTGGGTCCCACACCTGTAACACAACGGCTCAACACCTGTGTTGCACGGTTGAGTTACGTCCTCATGAAGTCCAGCTATCAACACACACGATTCTGTTGATTTCGTTGCTAATCATAGTATAAACATCAGGCTTTGCGGTAAAAAAAAAATCTTTTGTTTTCAAGCATCAAGTTTTCCCCTACTGTGATAACTTACTTTTTAAGAGATACTAGGTACACTTAGAAAAATATATATCTTTACCCTGGATAAAGAATGGGGAACTCAACATATATCAGACTGCACACAGAGTCTCCTATGACTGAACTCTGGTCACAAACAATGAACAAGGGACACATCCCGTTTTCTTTGAGTTAAAAGAAAGACAGTGATCACTGACCTTTAATTATGTACAGTTGTTCATTTAGAAAACATATGATATCCTAGTGTACTCGTGTTCTTTTTTGAACAATGATCTCTAGCAATAAACATCATGGCTTATTGAGATATGCCATATCTTGTGCTCTGCCTAATAATTCAAGATTCCCAGTCTATTCCAATCCGTCCCGAATAATGCCATAATGAATGTCTGTTTAACTAAAAATAGCATAAAAGATCTATGCCTGATTCTTTCCAGCATACACTGGAACTTTTAACGGCCAGGACAGTGTATACTCTGGCATGGCGGTGACAGGATGGACAAGCCTTTATGTTAGTGTTGGAAATTAAAAGCTTATGAACTGTTTACACCTGATGAAGCCAACTATCTCCGTGAAATATGTCTATTGTGTATTGCAATGGGCTAAGAAAGAGAGCTTTCTGAACAAATACTGAGGTTCGATTTTGCCTTCATCAGTATCATCACGGACTAGAGAGATCGTCATATCATTAATATATATATATATATATATATATATATATATATATATATATATATATATATATATATATATATATATATATATATATATATATATTTTTTTTTCTTTTGTCGCTGTCTCCCGCGTTTGCGAGGTAGCGCAAGGAAACAGACGAAAGAAATGGCCCAACCCACAACCATACACATGTATATACATACGTCCACACAAGCAAATATACATACCTACACAGCTTTCCATGGTTTACCCAAGACGCTTCACATGCCCTGATTCAATCCACTGACAGCACGTCAACCTCGGTATACCACATCGATCCAATTTACTCTATTCCTTGCCCTCCTTTCACCCTCCTGCATGTTCAGGCCCCATTCACACAAAATCTTTTTCAATCCATCTTTCCACCTCCAATTTGGTCTCCCACTTCTCCTCGTTCCCTCCACCTCCGACACATATATCCTCTTGGTCAATCTTTCCTCATATATTCTCTCCATGTGCCAAAACCATTTCAAAACACCCTATTCTGCTCTCTCAACCACGCTCTTTATATTTCCACACATCTCTCTTGCCCTTACGTTACTTACTCGATAAAACCACCTCACACCAGACATTCTCCTCAAACATCTCATTTCCAGCACATCCATCCTCCTGCGCACAAATCTATCCATAGCCCACGCCTCGCAACCATACATCATTGTTGGAACCACTATTCCTTCAAACATACCCATTTTTGCTTTCCGAGATAATGTTCTCGACTTCCACATATTCTTCAAGGCTCCCAGAATTTTCGCCCCCTCCCCCAACCTATGATCCACTTCCGCTTCCATGGTTCCATCCGATGCAAGATCCACTCCCAGATATCTAAAACACTTTACTTCCTCCAGTTTTTCTCCATTCAAACTTACCTCCCAATTGACTTGACCCTCAACCCTACTTTATCTAATAACCTTGCTCTTATTCACATTTCCTCTTAACTTTCTTCTTCCACACACTTTACCAAACTCAGTCACCAGCTTCTGCAGTTTCTCACATGAATCAGCCACCAGCGCTGTATCATCAGCGAACAACAACTGACTCACTTCCCAAGCTCTCTCATCCACAACAAACTTCATACTTGCCCCTCTTTCCAAAACTCTTGCATTCACCTCCCTAACAACCCCATCCATAAACAAATTAAACAACCATGGAGACATCACACACCCCTGCCGCAAACCTACATTCACTGCGAACCAATCACTTTCCTCTCTTCCTACACGTACACATGCCTTACATCCTCGATAAAAAATTTTCACTGCTTCTAACAACTTGCCTCCCACACCATATATTCTTAATACCTTCCACAGAGCATCTCTATCAACTCTATCATATGCCGTCTCCAGATCCATAAATGCTACATACAAATCCATTTCCTTTTCTAAGTATTTCTCATATACATTCTTCAAAGCAAGCACCTGATCCACACATTCTCTACCACTTCTGAAACCACACTGCTCTTCCCCAATCTGGTGCTCTGTAGATGCCTTCACCCTCTCAATCAATACCCTCCCATATAATTTACCAGGAATACTCAACAAACTTATACATCTGTAATTTGAGCACTCACTCTTATCCCCTTTGCCTTTGTACAATGTCACTATGCACGCATTCCGCCAATCCTCAGTCACCTCACCATGAGTCATACATACATTAAATAACCTTACCAACCAGTCAATAATACAGTCAACCCCTTTTTTAATAAATTCCACTGCAATACCATCCAAACCTGCTGCCTTGCCGG